>NC_042997.1:198491531-198606531 GCF_006345805.1 Octopus sinensis | reverse complement strand
CAGTGTCTTCCACTGATATTTCGCTTCTCTTATTTTACGAAGTAAAACCGGGAGATCTATGAAAGAAACATGCGTTCTCTTTTATACATAGGTACCTTACATACGCATACACACAAATACACCCGCACAGATGAATTCAATAGCGAGATAAGGGAAGGGAGAGAGAGAGGCAGACAGGGAAAGGAAGACCAATGATGTAATACAAAACTTAGATAACCTAGATAGGTTTCGGCCAGTATAGGCCCAGACTATGTCTATCTTAATAGCACCACAGTGTGAAGTCATTTTAGATCGTGATTCAGACCGAAGTTATATATGGGATACAATGGCCCACTCTAGCAAAAAGTTATTGTATCCGGGTGTAGGAGGTTGGTCCGAGATTTTTTTAAGAAATTTGTCCAGAGAACTTTTAAATTTAATGGGATCTGTTTCCCTTTTGATGTATTTTGGTATAATATTAAAGAGAGCTGAACCAGTTGATGTAAAGTAGTTGTGTCGTAATGCTAACATTATTTGTGCAATATTAAAGGAATGTTTTCCACATTACATAAATAATGTCGCGCTTCCGGTGGCGTAGGAGAAAGTAGAGATTGAGTTTTTTTTCAGTCGCGCCCCAATAGCCAATGCCTGTCATGCTGTCTATCTTTCTGTCTATCTCTGTAGTGCTTCTACTTTCATAATGCTTTGCTTCGTGTGGGACGACTACAGTCGGCAACCGGGCAAAAGTAGAGAAGAGAAGGATGATGGTATGAGCATCTCTAGACTAGGAAGTTCTCAGAATCCAGGAGCTCATCTTGCGAACCAAGTCAACCTTGCTGTTTATGTAGGAACTTCAGCTTAAATTATCTTCAAGGTCTCTGGTGATGTTGGATGACATTAGGGGGTCGTCTATGGTAGTTCAGATTGTTCTCTTTTCCAAAGAGGATCAAATTAAACTTATCTTCATTTAGAAGTATATTATTCTTTTCCAGCCAACAGCAAACAGATCCGACTGAAGGCATGTAAGGTACATGGAGAACCGCAAGAATTCGAAGAATAACGTAGCTGTCCATTCTTGAACACTTCCGTTTAGACGATACGTGTTCATAAACACGCGATTCACTGGCTTAAGGGGAGCTTTGAGTCACCGCGGTGTTTCGAACTTATCTTGTGTCTCCTCAGTCAAAGCTACCTCATCATATATTATTGCATATATAATTATATAGTATAATATATTATATGCGTTTGTGTGTGTGTGTGTGTGTGTGTTCGATTACTAGCTGCATCATAATCATCCTCAGATAGTTCCTTGTTATTTATAAAATTAATATTTCTGTATGCTATAATATCACTTAGTATTTTCTGTAAGTTAGGTTTACTCACTATTTATACGTCTTTCTATAAATTAGTATAGTTTTCTATATGGCTTTTTATTGTGGTTTACTAATGGTAGATTTTTCCTGGTGTTGAATTGTTCTTAGAAACGTTGTCAGATTTAAGTTAAGTTTCGAAGACCTCGATGCCATTTCGACAAGTAGATCACTTGACACCTCCTTTAGCAGCCCGGTCTTTCAGATTCTTGATTTTGAAGCCATTTCATCCTTCTTGGTCACTTTGACTTACACATCTATTACTTTTAAGATGTTGATAAAGTGTCTGCCTTGGCATTCTACCGTTCTTTCAAAATATCTTGAACCGCTTAAGAACGTTAACATTTGACTGTATCTTGTCAGGTGATATCCAGAATCCTACTGAGGAATTTTTGTTAAGCTATGCAAGATTTATGGGTGCTTTAGATATTCATTCAGTGGCTCACCGTATAAAGAAGCTTCGAATCACAGCTTCTTACAGCTGATATTTGTGAAACATTTAAGATTTTTTAAGAGCTTAACTTTGCGAAGATGTGCTATATTTCAGAGAACTGTATACTTTTTTTTATCATTTGCCTACATGGGAATAAAGTGATATACATAACAAAAGACTCTGACAACCTTCAGAGCAGAGCAAAGTTTAAAGTAACCTATTTCTTTACTGCCCACAAGGGGCTAAACACAGGGTACAAACAAGGACAGACAAACGGATTGAGTCGATTACATCGACCCCAGTGCGTAACTGGTACTTAATTTATCGACCCCGAAAGGATGAAAGCAAAGTCGACCTCGGCGGAATTTGAACTCAGAACGTAACGACAGCCGAAATACTGCTAAGCATTCCGGCCGGTGTGCTAACGTCTCTGCCAGCTCGCCGCCTTCAACGTTTAAAGTAACCATTGATGACGTGTCTATGTGCTGAGTAAATGATATAACTGGCTTCTAAAGATAATATAACCGATTCCTTAAATGATGGTTATTGCTGAATATTATCTTCATGCTTTGTAGACTGATTTCTTCTTGGCATGCAACTGGTGTTAGGGATCCTAACTTGTTAGGCAAAATCTTATGATTGAACGGTTGGATTTGTAACAATAGTGAAGTTGCCACTTTATTTCTGTCTTTATTAGCATTACACACGGACACAGGCATACATGCGTACATATATACATACATATATACGTACATACATACGCACAACAGACTTGATATAATGATTTAGGATAGAGAAGAGGAACTGTGCACAGTAGTGGAAATTAGCTGCCCAGCGGATGTTAACATAAAGCTGAAGATCAGTGAAAAAGAGAACACCTATGCTGAACTATTGCAGTTACGCTATCCAGATTACAATTTCAGTTTTATACCTGTAATTATTGGGGACCTGGGATATGTAACACACTACCCAAATACCAATCTTGTGAAATTAGGCTTCTCAAAACCAGAAAGGAGAAAGCTAAATCTAAGACTAGAGGTCCAATCCATCACTGGAACTGTAAAAATCTGTAAAACTTTCCAGAAGTTTATCATTTAAATATATATGAGTATGTCTAGATATGCAACTCTGTGTGTGAGAATACATACATAAAACATACAAATCTATGCATGCATGCATACATACATACATGCATACATACATGCATGCATGCATACATGCATGCATACATGCATGCATGCATACATACATGCATACATACATACATGCATGCATACATACATACATACATGCATGCATACATACATACAAAAAATACTCTGTTGATGTTAAAATTCCAATGAAAGAACCTTGCATCTAGGTTAGAAACCGGTTCTTTATCTATTGGCAAGAAATCTTGAAATAAACTGAATAATGACATACGTACATACATATACACACATATGTAGCCTGTATGTTTTCCGTCTTCTTTATAAAAGTTTGTGTGTGTGACTGTGTGTGTATGCTTGTGTTTAAGCATTAAAAATCCGTGATAGGTAGCAGAAATAAAACCCACCATTTTCGACTGGTACCCCTCTGGTTTTCCTGCAAGAAATAGAATATCAGGCAATGATTCCATGTTAAAAGAAGTCACTTCTTTAGAAACTATATACCGAAATGCGCATATTACTTCAATTACTTTCATTAATTTACTTATTTATTTTTTCAATTTCTAATTAGCAATATTGTACACGTTTTATTATAGCGTGTCTTATTATAAGATATTAAATTTAAATGTAAACACGAAGTCAATAACATTTAAATTAGTTCAAAATATGTTGTTCAAAATCCAAGTAGTTTCATATGAATGCAGAAAAATACTATGTCGTATAAAATATGTCGTATAAAATGTGCACATGAAGCTAACGATCGCGACAGCATTCAATTTGATGCTGTGTTGCCAGAGACTCCAGCTTAGGAAACACAATATTACTTTATGTTGTGCTATAGCACACAGATACAGCATTAATATACCAGTAAAGTTATTTATCACAAACTAAGGTGAAATTTCGGATAATAAGTATGTTTTTAGTATTGTATGCATTCCCTAACTGCATTTTATCGACAGTTCATTGCTGCATAAGTCAGTCAATTATAGGTTGTAAAATACTTTGAAGTCAAAAGTCATCTAAGAATATCTAAAGATCAAAACAGCAGCAACAATAACATCATTATAAAAGTAAAACGCTTGCTAGAGCACAAAAGGGATTTTTTTCATACAACCCCAGATCAAATATGATTTCAATTTCTGGATGAAGCATTTCGATTCATTTACATTTATTATGCTCTCAGAATGTGCAGAAACGGCAGTGATGATTCTCAAATAGATGAAATACTTTATCAAACTAAATATTGAATAGATATATATATATTTCTATCTCTTTACTACCCACAAGGGGCTAAACACAGAGGGGACAAACAAGGACAGACAAACGGATTAAGTCGATTATATCGACCCCCAGTGAGTAACTGGTACTTAATTTATCGACCCCGAAGGGATGAAAGGCAAAGTCGACCTCGGCGGAATTTGAACTCAGAACGTAGCGGCAGACGAAATACTGCTAAGAATTTCGCCCGGCATGCTAACGTTTCTGCCAGCTCGCCGCCTTATTGAATAGAAATACATCCAGGGATTCAATATTAACAACCATATTCATATGTTTAATTCAGTTGGCTCGTCATCTATTTATCAAATTTGGGAGCTTTTGCTTATGCAAATTTGCTTTTGCTTGCGAAGAACTAATTTTTCAAGAACTAACTTGTTTTATAAATTCATTTTCGTACATACCGTAAATTATTAAGCATATTTGTATGTCACTGGAATTTGTGCAGTTCGTGATATTACAGCTAGTTTTGTTCCTTTGATACGTTAGCATGAATTTTGACTTCAGCGTATTTCACAACAAACAAATGACTCCGTAAATCAGCAATGAATTGGCGATAAAATGGTTGTCTGAATTCTTTTACTCTTTTACTTGTTTCAGTAATTTGACTGGCGGCCATGCTGGAGCACCGTCTTTAGTCGAGCAAATCGACCCCAGGACTTATTCTATTGGCTTCTTTTGCTGAATGACTAAGTTACAGGAACGTAAACACAGACACACAGGCATATACACACGTACGTGTATGTATGTATATATATATGTATATATATATATATATATATATATATATATATATATACGACGGGCTTCTTTCAGTTTCCAACTACCAAATCCACTCACAAGGCTTTGGTCGGCCCGAGGCTATAGTAGAAGACACTTGCCCAAGGTGCCACGCAGTGGGACTGAACACGGAACCATGTGGTTGGTAAGCAAGCTACTTACCACACAGCCACTCCTACGTCACTTCTATAATAAATATGTATGTATATCACTACTGTGTTTTTTGTTATATCACAGTACCAAGTGTTATCAGATTTCTAAGACAGAATCAGCGCAATGGTCTAAGTATCTTTAGTTTGTGGTGAAATACATAAGTGTTATTCATGCACGGCGTATTTTTTATATGGCAAGTTATTTATCCTGAAAACTTCTGAAATTATGGCAATTGATGCAAGATATTTTAAAACAATTTAGCTGTAAGTTGATTGCATGCTTAAATTAAATTTAAGATGTTACTACTTAACACGCTATAATAAAATGTGTATAAATATTGCTAATTAGAAACGTGGAAAATGAGAATGATTGAAACTCCAAGAAGTAAAACACATATCAGAATTATGTTTCTAAATAGACTTTTCACGGCAAGAAGTTCTGTCTACAGCTTATATATGTTTATTGTTAACAGCTAGCATAATACTAATAACAAAACAATGCAGTTTCTTTCTGCCTTCTTTCAGTAAGTCTTATCTTCCCTCCATTTACACCCTCATTATAATCATTAACTCCTCACAAACATTGTATCTTCTTTTCATCGTTCCCCCTCTATATCACTCTCTCTCATTCACACTCTCTATGCATGGATATATATATATTCTTTTATTCTATTTGTTTCAGTCATTTGACTGCGGCCATGCTGGAGCACCGCCTTTAGTCGAGCAAATCGACCAGAGGACTTATTCTTTGTAAGCCTAGTACTTATACTATCAGTCTCTCTTGCCGAACCGCTAAGTGACGGGGACGTAAACACACCAGCATCGGTTGTCAAGCGATGTTGGGGGGAAAAACAGACACACAAACATATACAAACACACACACACGCATATATATATATATATATATATATATATACACATACACATATACATACACGACGGGACTCTTTCAGTTTCTAACTACCAAATCCACTCACAAGGCTTTGGTCGGCCCGAGGCTATAGTAGAAGTCACTTGCCCAAGGTGCCACGCAGTGGGACTGAACACGGAACAATGTGGTTGGTAAGCAAGCTACTTACCATACCGCCACTCCTACGCCTGTCCCTTCTATAATAAATATGTATGTATATCACTACTGTGTTTTATGTTATATCACAGTACCAAGTGTTATCAGATTTCTAGGACAGAATCAGCGCAATGGTCTTAAGTATCTTTAGTTTGTGGTGAAATACATAAGTGTTATTCATGCACAGCGTATTTTTTATATGGCAAGTTATTTATCCTGAAAACTTCTGAAATTATGGCAATTGATGCAAGATATTTTAAAACAATTTAGCTGTAAGTTGATTGCATGCTTAAATTAAATTTA
Organism: Octopus sinensis; assembly: GCF_006345805.1. Classification (NCBI taxonomy): domain Eukaryota; kingdom Metazoa; phylum Mollusca; class Cephalopoda; order Octopoda; family Octopodidae; genus Octopus; species Octopus sinensis. The sequence goes on along the minus strand of NC_042997.1, from coordinate 198,600,025 downwards.
AGATGTTGCTATTTAACACGCTATAATAAAATGTGTATAAATATTGCTAATTAGAAACGTGGAAAATGAGAATGATTGAAACTCCAAGAAGTAAAACACACATATCAGAATTATGTTTCTAAATAGACTTTTCACGGCAAGAAGTTCTGTCTACAGTTTCTATATGTTTATTGTTAACAGCTAGCATAATACTAACAACAAAACAATGCAGTTTCTTTCTGCCTTCTTTCAGTAAGTCTTATCTTCCCTCCATTTACACCCTCATTATAATCATTAACTCCTCACAAACATTGTATCTTCTTTTCATCGTTCCCCCTCTATATCACTCTCTCTCTCATTCACACTCTCTATGCATGGAGATATATATATATATATACATATATATATATATATTAATAAATAAAACATATGCATGTATATATACATATATGTACGTACCTACATATATGGGTACAGGACAGCAAAAAAGCGTCGAACACAATGAGAAACGAAAACATAAACACAAAACCAAGGAACTGGACATTTTTCTTAAACAACAAAAAATAGAGTACAGGACAAATAACACAAGGAAAATTTCCCTTCTTCAGTCGCCATGGTTTCATCTACTCTGCGTTTCGAAGGTGAAGGTGTCCTGTACCCATATATGCGTGTATATATACATGTAGAGGTAGGTACGTACATATATGTATATATATATGCATATGTTTTATTTATTAATATATTATATGACGGAACGCACGCATCCATTTCTAAGTAAGATTGTTCTTGATATATATATATATGTATATATATTCTTTTATTCTTCTATTTGCTTCAGTCATTTGACTGCGGCCATGCTGGAGCACCGCATTTAGTCAAGCAAATCGACCCCAGGACTTATTCTTTGTAAGCCTAGTACTTATTCTATTGGTCTCTTTTGCCGAAACCGCAAGTGACGGGGACGTAAACACACCAGCATCAGTTGTCAAACGATGTTGGGGGGACAGAGACACACAGACATATAAACACACACACACGCACACACACACACGCACACACATATATATATAAATATATGTATATATATATATATATACGACGGGTTTCTCTCAGTTTCCCTCTACCAAATCCAGTCACAAGGCTTTGGTCGGCCCGAGGCTATCGTAGAAGACACTTGCGCAAGGTGCCAGGTGCCACGCAGTGGGATTGAATCCGGAACCATGCGGTTGGTAAGCAAGCTTCTTACTACACAGCCACTCATGCGCCTATATATATATATATATATATATATAGGGGGGAGAGTTCACGAAAAAAATGAAAGACGAAGACAGGTGGCGTAGAAAACAAACAGATGTATTAGTATAACGCTCAGGAATTGAAAAAAATCCTTTAACGTTTCGAACCTACGCTCTTCTATATACATACACACACAGGTGCGTGCGTATGTGTGTGTATAACTCCCTTCCTATCTGTATTATTTTCCCTATCATCCCCTCATGTGCTATATTTCTGTTATTTTCCCACAATACATCCCTATTTACACTGTCTGCTCATCTGACCGTTGCGTGACTACTGAAATTCTCTCTCCTCTCTCGCTTTCTTTGTCTCCTCGTCATTCCAATATATCAATTCTCTACTTAGCTGTTTATATATCTCACATAATTCTCTATATAACAATTGCTGTCTCTTTCATCTTCTTTTTATATCCCACTGTGGCTATGCGGAGGGAGAACGAACAAAACTCTTGATTAGTAATCTAGTCTTTTATATATTAATATCATTTGCTGAAGAAATGAATTGTAAAATGAATTGCCGAGTCATGAACTCTTTATCGTTCTGTCTTCTCTTTCCTATATCTCCCGTAACACAATAGAAAAACATCTGTAGATGTTTCCACTAATAACATAATTATACAAAACGTTTCATAGACCCTCATTAAAGAAAGACAATCCTTCAATATAATATTAATAAGCAATTATTGACTGACGGCGCTACTTATATTCTTAGAAACATTATTATATCAGTTTATCATTTGGCATTAACCGGTTCTTCTGTAGAGCCTATCATCAAGTTCTTTGCCACTTTGCAATCATGAATAGCTTTACTAAAATCATTTAATCTTTCCTATCAATAAAAAAACACCCAGTTATACATTGTCAGCAATTGTAATTCAATGTATCACTGAATTAGTTTCATTCTGGTACTTAAAGCAAACGAATTGGATTCTTTTGTCTTTACTGGGAAATAAATTCTGTTCATAATTTGTAAACATATTTCTTCAAATTGCATTTTAACACCTGATAAACATTTGTATTTCTCTCCTATTTTGGAATTGTTCAGGACCGTGTTGCATGAATATCCATTATAATATAATTGTTCACAATTTCATTTACAATAATGCACTTTAATACCTATGAATTTTACTTAGAATTAACGTATCGCTGGTGGAGCCCATGGAAATTCCAGGACTGTATTTGATACTGCGGGATTGTTGAATGTTTATAGAGAAATATAAGATACATAATCTCTATAGAAATTGTACATTTTTCTGATGAAATTAATAATAAAGATAGTTTTAAGTCCATTAGAAGTCAAGTCTTCGGACACAGCCTCTTTGAAAACTGTATTTTGTTGTACATTTGTCACATATCCTCTCGTGAGTGTTGTTAGATATTATTCTTCACTTCATTCCAGTAATTAGATGAATAAAATCAGAGCTATAATCTAAATATAATACTGGTTTCAAATTCTGGCACAAGGCCAGCAGCTTCAGAGGATGGGTAAGTTGGTTACACTTACCACTGCTCAACTGGGACTTATTTTTTCTTCAGGTAAAAATTGCATTAGTGTTCTGTCGGTATCGAATGCGTAGCTCAGGGATATTTACCAATTTACCCCAATCAGAAAGATATGGGAGTTGGGGTTATGGGCGGTTCCTGTAACTATTTTGACTTATCATATACGTGTGTATAGATGGATGTATGTGTGTGTGTATGTGCGTGCGTGTATAAAGAGTACGTGAGAGTGAATATATGTAGTACTTCACTTTGTACTTAGACCTGTGAAAGTGGACGCGTGTGGATAGAAAGACAAAAAGAGAAAGAAGAAATCAATGATATAAGAGAAGTAAAAATAAAATGGTCATGAATTTCTTTGTTTTGAATTCGGTGTACATGCGCTGTGAGTGTGAAGGTGGGTGGGTGTTGGACTTTTGATTCAACCCCGATGCCAGCAGGGCACTACATTACAATTTATAAGGCGTGCGGAACAAATTTTTGTTTAGATGTTATCAGTTCGTGATTTTTGTTCGGTCGCCAGTGAAGGCAAAGAATAGGATTAGGTGGTATCGATAAGTATTGGGCCCCTGCTGTTCTGTCAATCCTGTTGTCTAGGTAGGTGGGCGTGTTATTTGCTAGTGATGCTACTATACATTCGTTGATGGTTTTTTCCATATAACCAGCCTATATATATATATATATATATATATATATGTGTAGGTCCCGGGTTGATTCGGGGTTAACCACAGTAAATAAGGTACTCAATACATAGCAGAGTAAAATTAATTTATTATATAGAAGGAGCTTCTACAGGACTAGAACTGTTTCATTCAAGAGAAATCTTCAGGAAGCTTCCTGAAGATTTCTCTTGAATGAAACAGTTCTAGTCCTGTAGAAGCTCCTTGTATATAATATATATATATATATATATATATATATATATATTATAATATATATATATATATATATATATATAGAGAGAGAGAGAGTTGAGTAACGTTTTCGTGTTTGGATTTGAAAGCTATGATAAGAATAACACTGGTCAACAAAGAATTTACCCCAAGAAAAGGAATACCTGTATCTTATATGTTTTTGCATGCAAAATTCAAAAATATTGTCGAGTTATCTGTGCTAAGTTCACGTATTCCTTCATAATGACAAGAAACTGTATTAACATCGCAAACAACTTTTACTATATATGAAAAATATGTAATATATTAAGACAATTGACGAAAAATATAATAAAATTGTAATTGATAACTATAAACTGTTATTAAAACAAAACACGCGGGTGGAGTGAATCTCGTAGTGTGAAGAATCAACACAAGAGGCTGAAACACAACACAACGTGCAGTTGTCGTGCAGTTGTCATGGTAACAAACTGTTGATTGGCTAAAATTACCCAAATTTTCCAACTTTATTTAATTCCAAATAACATAAGATTCTTTAATTTACGAGATACACTAATTGGTTGATCGTAATCAAAATTCAGAGTTGCATTGATACACCAAAATCGAAAGCAATCGGAGTAAAATTCAAGGGGACACATTTTGCGAAAGAGAAAAATTAGACCCTGTGTCTTCTATACTGAGAATCTCTGCATTTCATCTGTTGACTATATATACATATATTATGTATATGAGTTCTTTTTTATTTACTGCTAAAAACCAGTGTTTTCGCTTATGCTGCATGACCTACTGGTCGACTATGGGGATCGTAACATAAGGAACGGATTTGAAAATATGTACTGGTCCAATACGCTCGATTAAACATTCGAACACCACTGCACAATGAGTAAAAGCGAATAAAAACTAACAGACTAAACTATTATATATGTGTGTATATGCACCCGTGTGTCACACTTCATTTAAAATATTCATTAGTTAATTATCTTATGAATAAATAAATAAATGTCATGTCTTTCGTTTCGTTCCATAGTTATATCGTTTTATACATAATATTGTTTAATGGTTAAGAATAATGATTTGGCTTAATTTTCTCTGTTTCTTTGATATCAATGATTTTACACTCTCTCTCTCTTTCTGCTTTTTTTTTGCGTGTGTGTGTTCCATTATCATATCTAACCATTTGCTTCAATTGTATGATCGGTCTTCAAGGAGAAATCCCTTAAAAATCCTTTAATTATTATTCAACATAATAGCCTCCGACTCGTGTTCATCCTATTTCTCCGTCACCCGAAACCCAGAAACGTGGCCAACATTTCGATGCTCCCTTTTTCTGACATTCTCATAGCTTACTGCACTCGCTTTGAAGCTTGTCAATACTCTCGTCCAGTTTCCCGCACATCCTACATTTTTGCTGTCTTGCTCAGTTTCGTTAATGTTTGTTTTAATCATATTCGTTCTAATGATCGCATTCAGAATTTTTATTAATATTCAGTATCTTTTAGTTCTATAACGTGCTTTCAGTGCGCTACCGAGTGCAGCTCTGTGAACCTTGCGTATGTGCTGTGGCTTGCTGCATTATTGTTAATTTTACTGTATCGAAATTGCTTTACGTAGGATGTGCTCGGTGCTAAGCAGTGCTATTTTCTCTCTCTTTATATATTTTCCTAAGTCATGGTGTTTTGATTATGTATTTGTCTGTAAGTGTTTTAACTATGCCTAAAGCACTTATTATCAGGAATATTTCTGTTTTCAGACCCCACATTCAGTTATCTCCATTTCCAAATCCTTTATTTCGGGAGATTCTTCGTTTCTTCTAGAGATTCATTGTCATCTGATATGTTAATTAGAAGGTATACATTTCTTGGCGGTCCCTCAAAATATCTTTCTATTAGCCTTGATCTTTCTGTCATTGTGTGTATTGGCGTACTCCAGAGTATCGTTGCTTTGTCATTTATTGAGACCTTTTCTAGGCTATACTATATTTTTCCTGCTGTCATTCCGTCATTATTATTATTATTATTATTATTGAGGGAGAGAGCAAATGCATGCCATCAAAGTAACACTGGGGTAAATATACGAAGCCCAGTATACTCATCATGACTACCGACTTTCAACTCAAGATCACAAAGGAAAGAATTAGGTCTCTGAGGAACTGCTTGGTGTTGACTTTGTCAGCCACGTTGCTGCAATTGTTGTTTATACGTGCAATCTCGTTTCTCACGTATGCGGCTTTGGATCCGGTGGGTGAGGCTGATTGGTAGTGGACGAAAAGTTTTCTATCAGCAGCTTTTCTATAGAATTTGGTAAATATGGAACTTTCCTTTGTGATCTTGAGTTGAAAGTCGAGTGGAGAGAGGGTTTCGGATTCGTCTGAATGTTCAATCTCGAATGATGTTTATGTCAGTAATCTCTCTATATATAAACAGCAGTTTGTCTGTGTGTGTTTCTGTGTGTCTGTTAGGTTGTACCCTCACCCTGACCACGGCTTTCAACCGATTCTGATGAAACTTGACACACACATAGCCCAATGTCATAATTCAAACTAACGCAGCGAAAATTTTGAAAAGTTCCCCCAGTTCTGAAAAAAATCGATAAATTCGACATGGGGTCGAGAATCAGAAACACAAACCACAGACTGTCTAGGGGACGCAACTCGACCTTTTTAACTCTCAAAAAAATTTACCATCTTTTTTTTCCATTTTTTTTGCTATTTTTTGGCTATAACTCTCTAAAAATGCTTTATAGTTATTTCCCTTACAAGCCCGAGCAACGCCGGGCGATACTGCTAGTACTTACATAAACATCAAATTCGAGATGAACATTGAAACTTCACGGAATGAACATTTGAAACTTGCTGACATATATTTCGCTTGCCAGAACACCATTCTAAAACACCTTTCAAATGGATACCATCAAAGAAAAAAAAGAAAAGAGTGATAGACCAAAAATACATGGTGCAGATCATTCATAACTGACGTGAGATAGGCCGAAATCTCCTAGGTGGATATAGAGGAAACGACAGCCAATAGAAGCTTCTGTTCCCATTTTTTCCCCTAGATATTGATATCAACATGCTTTTATCTTCGGTTAGCAGTGGTTAGGGCAGCGGACTCGCGGTCATAGGATCGCAGTTTCGATTCCCAGACCGGGCGTCGTGAGTGTTTATTGAGCGAAAACACATAAAGCTCCACGAGGCTCCGGCAAGGGATGGTGGTGATCCCTGCTGTACTCTTTCACCACAACTTTCTCTCACTCTTACTTCCTGTTTCTGTTGTACCTGTATTTCAAAGGGCCGGCCTTGTCACTCTCTGTGTCACGCTGAATATCCCCGAGAACTACGTTAAGGGTACACGTGTCTGTGGAGTGCTCAGCCACTTACACGTTAATTTCACGAGCAGGCTGTTCCGTTGATTCGGATCAACCGGAACCCTCGTCGTCGTAACCGACAGAGTGCTTTCACCAATCTTATAATAACTATTTTATCATAGCTTTATATTAAATTCCTATGTCATTGTAAATATATTTATTGGATGTCTTATTTTGTTTGATAAATTCTAAACGCTAACATTAATTGTCATGTTTTATCTCCTCTATCTATTCTTGCTAATTTACTTAATTAGGATTTGAATATATTGTAACTGGTTAAATGCTTAACTAGCTAAGGGCTTCATAGTTATTATCTAACAAGTTTTAAATCCAGTTTCGGTTATTATATTTATATGAATATGATTCGTCTTTTTATTTTCTCATGTTTGAAAATTATACTGTTTTGAGTTGTTTTTTTTATTACTAATATTTGTAAATTATTCCCTTCGGTTAATTATTTTATTTCTAATTCCACATTAAGTTATTTTGCTCATTTTCTGAATATCTTTCTCTCAAAATTCGAAGTGCTTTCTTTTTTTTATGCCAATTTCTCTGTTTAATTTGGGTAGCATTCATAATAATTTTCACGTGTTTATAGCCCCCACCATCCAGCCTGATGACATGTCTGGCGGATACAGTTTGATCTTCACATAGATATTTGTTTAGTTTATTTTCGTATTCATGGGATTTGTGAATTTACTGTGTTCTTTTATTAGTGGCAATCTCATTTTTGAGGGATAATAATAATAATTATTATTATTATTAAGGTGGCGACAGAATCGTTAGTACGTTGGACGAAATGCTAAGCGGTATTTCGTCTGCCGCTACGTTCTGAGTTCAAATTCCGTCGAGGTCGACTTTGCCTTTCATCCTTTCGGGGTCAATAAATTAAGTACCTGTTACGTACTGGGGTCGATATAATCGACTTAATCTGTCTGTGTGTCCTTGTTTGTCTCCTCTGTGTTTAGCCCCTTGTGAGTAGTAAAGTAATAGGTATTTAGCCCGTTGTTATGTTCTGAGTTCAAATTCCGCCGCGGTCGATAATTTTGTCTTTTGTCCTTTCGGGGTCGATAACTTAAGTACCATTGAAACAATGGGGACGATGTCATCGACTAGTACCCTCCCCCCACAGATTTGAGGCCTCGTACCTCCAGTAGAAGGGATTATTATTATTATTATTATTATTATTATTAAAGCGGCGAGGCTGGCAGAATCATTAGCACGCTGGACGAAATGCTTAGCGGTATTTCGCCCATCACAACGTTCTAAGTTCAAATTCCGCCGAGGTCGACTTTGCCTTCCATCGTTTCGAGGTCGATAAATTAAGTACCAGTTGAGTACTGGGATCGATGTAATCGACTGGCTGTAATACTAATGTATATATAGGCGCAGGAGCAACTGTGTGGTAAGTAGCTTGCTTACCAACCACATGGTTCCGGGTTCAGTCCCACAGCGTGGCAACTTGGGCAAGTGTCTTTTTCTATAGCCGCGGACCGACCAAAGACTTGCCAGGAGATTTGGTTGACGGAAACTGAAAGAAGCCTGTCGTATACATATATAAATATATGTTTGTGAGTCTGTGTTTGCCCCCGCACCATCGCTTGACGACCGCCGTGACATAGCGGTTCGGCAAAAGAGACCAATAAAAGAAATAGTAGGCTTGCAGAGAATAAGTCATGGGGTCGATTTGTTCGACTAAAAGTGGTGCTCCAGCATGGCCACAGTCAAATGCCTGAAACAAATACAAGAGTAAAATAAAAAAAAAATTTATTTGATTTCAGTCTTTCTTTACCACATGATATATGTACTTTAATAGTCATATCTATTGGTGGGTTTTCGTATTTAGTAAAACCGTTGTTTAATTTTTATTTGCAATTTCATTCTGTATTGATACATTTTTCACTGTCTGTGTTATTTGTTTCGATCTCCCTATTTATTTGCTTACGTTAGACTGTATGTCTCTATCTAAATTTTATTCAGATGTGGATAACTTATTCTCCAATGATTATGTGTATCATGCTTTGGTTGCAGTACGACTGGCTGTAAAATATTCATAAAGCGCAGAAAACATTTCCCTTTCGTGTCAATTTATGATTTACGGTTTTATTAGAAGAATTTAAGCATCGATGGATGGACCTGTATTTATATTGTGATTATTTTTTTTCTTATTTGCTTAATGTTTTAATATATTTTAAGTATTAACTTCTAAGTATGCATTTTGTATCTAATATGTCGATGAATATGGCTTTCATTTGGATTGTTTATCATGTTTTATTTATAACTAAAAATTATTGATTTTACTTTTTGTTCAGTCAGCAAGTCTCTTGTTGTTGTTGTCGTTGTTGTTTCGTTACTTTAGATAATCTCTCACTGATCAGAAAAATGTTACGTTGTCAGACGGCCGAATGACTTGGTAGGATCTCCGGAACTATAGCACAGGAAATAGCATCCGATTGCAAATTCTGACACTCAGAGGTTTTGCTGTGTTTTAGTATGGGGTAGTTGTACACTAGAAGCATCTGCACACTTCACTAATTTTCTAGAAATAGAAGCCAACCTACTCTGAAATATTAGGCTATAATCTGAAAAATTGTAGGATACCCTGAATAATTCTTTGCAGCAGTTATTATCGTTTTACTCCATTTTATACCAGATGGAGCCAAACTAAGGTCAAAGTATTTCATTCATTTCCATTCAGTCTTTTTGTATATCAGCTTCTGCACTGCTTAAGGTGTCTTTCCTTGCTTTCGCATAAACTTACTTCGATTTTCTTTACAAGCTTATACAAGGTAATACAGCTTATTACCTCTGCCTTAGCGAAGGCAGAGGTATTGTTTTCAGTTGTGTTTGTTTGTTTGTCCGTGGACAAGATATCTCAAGAACCGCTGGATGGATTCGGATGAAACGTTTACAGATGCTTGACCTCATGACTGGCACGAACTGATTAGATTTGGGGATCGATCCGGTATCGGACAAGTATTTCGGATTATTGTTTCCTGTTCATTTTCAATATTCTCGTTTGTGAGAGCAGTCGAGTTTATTTCAGATATTCTCATTTTAAAAATCACCTCTGGCTAATCGTTAAGAGGACGTTGGTGTTGCCTTGGCGGAGGTTTGCGCTCTCTAAGTGCTCTCGTTAGAGATTAAATTTAATAAAATTGAAAATGTTAATTCGTAGATTTTGATGAGCATTTCCCCTATTATTGTTTTGCACGCGATGATGGGTCATTGGAGGCATTTGAAACTGCACTGTCGCTATTCATTATTACACCATTTATATTTTCCTTATGTCTATTTCTTGGGCTCTTACATAACAGAACAGTGCGTAGCGTTTCAGAGCGAATAATTATCAGTATCTAAGAATAATTCTTCTTTCCGTGTTTACCGTAGATGTCTAATTTCCGTTTCATAATACCAGCTCTTATAAATCAAAGAAATGTTCTTAAGGTATTCTCTGTTAATATCTTTCACTTTTTATGACCATTGGTCTCATCTATAAGCGCCAATTCCTAATGATCCTGCTAGTATTTATATTACATGCGTACGCGTATAACATCAAGACTTTCATACATCTCAACAGTTAATGGAATATCAATGATTGCACACAACCATATGTCTTGTCAACAGCAACTATAAGAAAGCTTTTCTTGGTATGGTCACAGTGTCTGTAGAAAGCATTATTAATTTCCTCATATCCATAGCTGTGGAGGAAAGGAGAGAAGGATAGAGATAGGAGAGAGATGGAGAAGAGACACAGCTACAAAGGCGTAATTGATTACATGTAAAAGAGAAATGGGAATAGATATTCATCTGTAATGCATTATGTCCTTGAATAATGAAGATATTACTATTTGTTTTGAAATAAAGGCAGTATTAATTATGTATTTACAGCAGTGGCTGCATGAAAACTGGGTTTATCAATTGAATACTCTTGCGCATTTTACTCTAAGACATTCAAAGTCTCTCTCCAAATGATATGCATCAATTTCACTGATAATCTTTCTTTACGATTTCACATCCATTACATAACAGAAACTGGCAGAGGATATGTCAGCTTCCAACAGTTCTACTCTACATTATACGGAGATCCAGCCCACATTTAAAACTACTACGCGACTTACTGGAATGGGCGAATTCACCAACACCCGCCAGTCGCTGCAACACAGATTTAAAATACCCTCACGCTGCTTTTTTTGCTGTTATTACAGTTGCCGCTTCTGTTGAGATGGCTGGGGCCAACTCTAAACCAGGCGAACCTGACTCATTTGCCTTTCTTCTCGCCACCCGTATTATCATTACGCCCTGCAGCTCTCTACTAATCACTGGTCTCAATCCTCCAGTCCTTGGAAGTTCTTCATTTCATTTCATCTAGTTTCAGCTCACGAGCTGTGGCCATGCTGGGGCACCGCCATTGAAAGACATTTACAGCACCTAGGTTTCCCAAGTGGTCAACCATCTAAGTACTAACTAGGCTCGACTTTGCTTAACTTCGATGATCGGACGAGAACTGGTGTTTTCAAAGTGATATGGCCGTAAACCAAGAAAATTTGACCCCGACGTGATTCGAACACGCGGCCTTCTGATCTGGAGTCAGACGCTACCGTTGCTCCACAGCGTCAAACATGTCTATGATTTCCTAGTAATTGTTCTAAAGATGGGGTTCTCTACCATTTATGTATTTACAGTGGCTGGATGAAAACTAGGTTTATCAATTGAATACTCTTGCGTATTTTACTCTAAAACATTCATATTTTCATATTCTTCCTGTTCATTTTTAGTATTCTCGTTTGTGAGAGCAATCGAGTTTATTTCAGATATTCTCATTTTAAAAATCATCCCTGGCTAATCGTTGAGAGTACGTTGGTGTTGCCATGGCGGAGGTTTGTGCTCTCTGAGTGCTCTTGTTAGAGATTAAATTTAATAAAATTGAAAATGTTAATTCGTAGATTTTAATGAGCATTTCCCCTATTATTGTTTTGCACACGATAATGGGTCATTGGAGGCATTTGAAACTACACTGTCGCTATTCATTATTTCGCCTTTTGATTACTGTTCCATTTTGCTGGACCCCACGAGCCATTCGATGTTTAAAAACTAGTGTTATAGAAACTCCTTCGGAATTCCTATTTTGTTTCTCGTACATTAATTTGTGTAGGTTGAATTATGTAAAACGTTACAGAAAGAAACTTAGCTGTCTCTTGCAATACATACCAATACATATCAACATATACACCTAAAGCAGAATTCTTTCAGGGGCCCTTAAAAAAACTATCGTGGATCCCCAATTTAGTACTTTGTTACGTGAATCCCCGAAAATTTGATATGGATCCCCATTGAGAACCACTGTTCTGGGGCATGATCCTACTGATATCGGAGGGCCTGAGAAGCTCAGGGACACAATCCCTTCTTTTATACCGAAGTATTATAAAAGACCCTACTAACTAACTTGTGTGTCTTGATTTCATAAATGCTGCAAACCTCACTACTTGTGTCCAGGACAGATAATTTCTGCTTCGTTAATCAGTTTACACGAGTCTAATCGACTCACCAGGGATGTAAGAATAGAAGATAGAGGTGCTATAACTGATACATTGATTAAATGTACTAATTATATATTTTAAAATGCTGACCAAAATATGCACTGAAATTTTGAGTCTTAGCCAGTTTGGCGCAGTTAGAATTGAATATACGTTAACGCTTTTGGCAAACGCTACCTCAGACAAACTGTGTTACATGTTAAACCATAAAACAAATCACATCACCGATACTAGTGATGCTGGGCTAGATTGATTTGTATAAGTCCCCTTGCGTCAATGATCACACGTAGTGTAAAGGGAAGAGATGTTTCCCGAATTCGAAGTACAACAGCGATAAGCATATTGACATTCGGGTCTGCCACAACACATTGGTTTCAAATTTTGGCACAAGGCCAGTAATTCCGAGTGAGTGGGTAAGTCGATTATATCGACTGCCGTGCTCAACTCATACTTATTTTATCTACCCCGAAATGATGAAAGTAAAGTAAATCTCGACGGAATTTGAGCGCAGAAGGTAAAGACGTCCGAAATGCCGCTAAGCATTTTGCCCGCGAGCAAACGATTCTACCAGCTCACCGGCCTATTCAAAATGAATAGATATAATATTGTTTAGATTCTCGTTGTTTTGCTTGCTCCCAATGAATCATTACCGGTCTATTAGACATCACGTATCGACAAATAATTAGTTTGCAGTTTTCTATAAACAAGGGCCATTACTCTCGTTTACATTTATTGATCCGGGATAGATTTGACTGGAGAGATACACAACGATGTTGAAACACCACGGTTTTTCAAAAGCCCCTTAAGTAATGAATCGCTTGTATTATGAACACACACCGTCCAAAGTCGGGCGATGTTCTCAGAAGAGGAAGTCAACGTGGAACATATCCACGTTTGAATCAATCAGAATGTATTGAAAATGGATGCGCTTTTGTTAAAACATGTTCCTTCTCTGGAATATCAAAATTAAGTATGTAATCAGCCACTGACTCGTCATATTCGTTATGTAATGGATTGTGAGAAACAATGGCATGTTAATAAAGCTATTTACCATCATATGATAGATAAGCTCTTCCACCGCTTCTTATCATTTTGTTCTGTATCCTCAACAGGATATCAGCGTAAAATCGACGTACGGCGCACTATACAAGAGAAGCTTAATTATAGTCGTTGAATACCACAGAATTTCGAAGTTGTATCATCTTTCAACGTAGGATTCAACGTAGATGGTATATATTCAGTGCATTCAATCCTGTTTAGGTTGATAATGTGATTAAAACAAGATTAATATTTATGATTGTATTTTCACTGATATCAATTCCAAATATCAAACACCGTAGGGATGCTTACGCAAATTCATTATTTTTATAATTGTTGTTCCATGAATAGAAATATTGCCAACGTATATTTCATGATTACAACTTAATTTAGGGTCATCATTTATTTCATCTGGGAGTTTAGCAAACGATTTATTATTTTTTTTGTTTAGTTTTATATATTCTTCTTCGGCAGTTTCACGTGCTCCTTACAAAGATGAAAATAACTGAATCGAACATTTCCTTCTTAAGACAATAACTTGGGGGTTATTTTAAGAAGAAAACTAATATCTGATAAATCTGGTTCTATCCATATAAAAGCTTTAAGGAATTGAAATTCTTGTGTGTATAAATTAAATTTATTTAAAGCACACGACCGTTTCAACTACTTAATTGAAATTCTAGGATGTACGCACATCTTTATAAATCACCTAATCAAGGCAGTTTAATTAGCTATCGGAAAATTGGTGGCGTCATTTATCCTGTTTAAGAATTATTGTCAACCAATTAATATAATTAGATTAGGTTTTATTTTTGTAAATGAATGCATTTTGTACGAACTCATCTATCGTGCGTTTGTCTTGCATTGACATGCATAACGCACAGAAAAGAAATGCACCGAATGAATTCTCTTTGGTTGGATGATTGATTACAGCTCTTCAAAATAGATTGAGATTAAAATTTACAATTAAAACAATTAAAACCAAATTCTTCAAAAGAATTATTTTCTGTTTACACTCTTACTTAACATAAGAAAGTACTTGAGAAATAAAACCTGTTAATGAAATTAGATATTTTTCTTAGCTAATCAATATTTGAGATATAAAAGTACTAATTTATTCTTTTCCCGATTAAGTCATTTGAAATTTGAAACAATGAAGTATTTGAATGGTACTGTAGATCGCTATTTCACCCTTTTTTCTTTCTTTCTTCTTGTTTCGCATTATTCTTACCCGCTGTTAAATATTTTCTACCTCGACCTCGCAAGCGGGAACCTATAAACTCATATTGTAGAGCTTATTACGCTGCAAATATATTATTAAGTTATCTAAAGCCACTACGCAGTATGCATATCCAAAACGCTGGCTAATTTGAATATAACTGTATTGTATCTCCTTTTATTATCGCAAGGTCTTAAACGTGCATAAAAGTAATATTCTTTGTGATATTTTTCAGGAGAATATCGAGAGAGGTGCAATGCCGTTTTTGTTATTATATATAACGTCTATCTAAACTAAAATAAGGTATTCGCTTCATGAAATCGGTTTTTCGCAGCCTTCTGCCTCTCTGATTAAGAACTGTAACAGATAATTGAGGTATGCATCGAAATCCACAATATCTAATCAGTCACTCCTCGCAAACATTTCGGTAAAATACTGTTGGAAAACTATAGACGTCTGCTTGAAATCGAATAGCATCTCTCACCCCACGCCAGCTGGGGTGGGGGTGTCAGAGGCCGAATTCGCAATGTAATTAGATTATGTTACTTTCTCGCTTTCCGGGCCCATACCACGCTTTCGTGCCTTCCTTTCGTTAATTCTTTTGTTAATTCGAAGATTTTGAGACTAAGTTTGATCGCTAGCACGTTAACTGTGATACCTTTTCTAAACCAGTGAATGATCTTTGCTATACTGTTCTTTACAGCTATTTCTTGGCTAAAGCTAACAAATGTTGACCTGATTTTCTCTTTTGACGTGACCCGTCACTTTGTTTTCTTTTGATAATGATCGCCGTCAATTCCCGCTTAACTAGTTCGCTAATCCGGTCCATGAAAGTCTTGGAAAAACATGCATAGCTCTAAATCCAAACAATTTCGAAACAGTATTCTCACGTTCCTCCACACTGGTCGATCAATTGAAGAATTAGTTCAGCGACATCCCAAAAGGGAATGTGCGAATTCCTCTCGGAAATCCTGGTCACGTGAGGGTTCTTTCATCTAGTTTTAATAAACCGAGTTCTTTGAGATTACTTTACCTATTTCTTTATTACCCACAAGGGGCTAAACACAGAGAGGACAAACAAGGACGGACAAAGTGTTTAAGTCGATTATATCGACCCCAGTGCGTAACTGGTACTTAATTTATCGACCCCGAAAGGATGAAAGGCAAAGTCGACCTCGGCGGAATTTGAACTCAGAACGTAGCGGCAGACGAAATACGGCTACGCATTTCGCCCGGTGTGCTAACGTTTCTGCCAGCTCGCCGCCTTGAGATTACTTTACGTCTAAGCCAATACCATGTATGTATCCTATTCTAAGTAGAATGGTGTGTCAGAAAATAGAAGAAGAAAAGGAGAGGTCACTTTCATTTTAGAGAAGTTGAGGTCTCCAAGGCTCTTTCGTTTGCCTTTTTCTATTAAAGTCCCATGTTCGTGTGTTGTCTATGTCTGACAGCATAATTAGTCTGTCCAGTTGCATTTTGGTCAGTAGCTCATCGAAATCCTCCCTTTCGGTAAAATATTTCAGTTACTTATTAACTCCTCCATTAAGTAATTGTACTTCTTTCGAAAGACAGCGAAGCAACTGAGATAGTACTTCTGTGTCTTGTTTTGATGTTGTTCTGGTTGGTATTCCACTGATCGCTGTTCTGTTCGTTCTTTTGTGGTTGTGCTTGTGTTTGTAACTTTCTGCTGGTGTTGTTGTCGAGTGGCTGGTCGTTGTCCATTCTGCATTTACGTGGAATGTTTTGGTTTTTTCATCTTATGGCGAGTGATTATTTATTATTTTTTTTCTCTTTATTCCGCCTCGAAAATATTTCTTGCGACGAACTTGTTTTCAATTCTCACCTGAGAGTAACTGGAGCCCATGAGGTGTTTCTTATAGAGGAATGTTTTATTTGTGGGAATGTTTTATATTTTGGTGGGCTTGCGGTTGTGGATCTTTGTAGCAGTATTGACAAAACTTTAGGGCTGTGGTTTTGGTCACTGCTGCTATTACTGCCCACCAAAATATAAAACATTCCCACAAATAAAACATTCCTCTATAAGAAACACCTCATGGGCTCCAGTTGCTCTCAGGGGAGAATTGAAAACAAGTTCGTCGCAAGAAATATTTTCGAGAAGGAAAAAAAGAGGAAAATACAACTGTTGATGGTGCGTCATCTGTTAGTACTTTTGCTATTGTTGTAGTTGTTTCTGTTGGTATTTTTGTAGTTGTTTGCAGTGATAGCGGCAGTGGATGGCTCTTATCTTGCAGTAGGCAAAATTACGGTAGTTTATGGTACCACATACCAAGTAAATCGGTCTAACCCTCTAAGCTAAGTAACTTGTGGCAGGCTGATTGGCTCAAGGATGATTTCAAGTTTTTTCCTGGTCTGACTGGATCAAAAATTCTTTGCTGTCTCCTATGATTTTTCACACTTTCTGAATCTCTGAGATGGTTGTTTCATCAACATTGACTCACGTAGCCACATTCATTCATCAGGTGCTTCTGACAACCGAATCATCACTCTCACGTTCATCACTGGCCAACCTGTACCTGAGATATGACTTAAATTATAATCATTTAAATTCGGTAATGGAGTGACTCCTTGCTCGAACCTCAGAAGTAAATATGACGTCTACGGTGCCGTATTACCTTATACGAGCAATGAACAAGTTTTTTTTCCCAGTTATCTTCCCATTTATTCAAGCGTCACTTTCATCACTTTTCGACCCTTTACGCTTAGATAGTGATAAATTTCTGTATACGTATTTGTCTGTCTTTCTTCCCTTTGTCGAGGAGTTTTCCAGCTTCTTTATTACTTCCAGCTGTATTGTTAGTTTCTTGATAACTCTCATCGATGAAGTAGCTGCTTTTTGTATACGTTGTTCTTGACATTTTCGTTGTGGCTTCTGCCTTCGCTGGTCACCGACGCAGTGACCGAAGCAGAAACGACAATGATTTAGCAGAAATGGCGGTTGGCGTACTGTTCACAGACGGTGGTGGTGGGTGATGGTGGTAGTAGTAATGGTGGTTGATTTCTTTTCGGTTGACTTGTTGCCCAAATGACATCGTGGGTGGTATTATAGTATTTTATTATTACGTGTCGCTACTGATGCTGTTATCATCGTCATCATCCGTCATCATTGTTATTTTCCTTGAATCTGGTAGAGCCAGAAAATTCATTTGCTTCAATGTTACGACACGGACGTTCTATGTAATTGGTTGATATTATTGATTTTTTTGTTATTGCTGTTGTTTTTTCAGTTGTTGTTACTGACACTGTTGTGTGTGTGTGTGTGTGTGTGTGTATACAGTGGGGGCAAATAAATATTCGTACATGTCAAAATTCTTTATTTAATTTCTAATGAACATAAATGTGATATACCAATATTATATTTGCATACACGTGCATAAACTAAGAATATGCAAAAAAAACTAATAAATTATAGTAACTAATGAATTTATATACAATTATAAATATTTAGGGTGAAAAAAGTATTCGTCCAGAATAAATTTATGATTTTCTATGCCACAAAATACTGTTCAAATAATTTTTTTTATAAGAACTTTCTCGTTTGTTCCAATAATCTTAACAGTTGTTAAGTGTCAGAACGCTAGCTTCTTCATTCAGAACTGAGACAACATAAAGTAGTATCGTAATAATGGCGAAAAGTAAAGAACTCACGAATTCAGTGAAAAACTTAATTATTGAACAGTGGAAAGCAGGTAAGAGTTACAGGAAAATATCAGAGACCCTTTGTATTCCATTTTCTACCATATCTTCATTTATTCAAAGATATAAAAAAATCGGGAACTGTTGAAAATAGAATAAGATCCGGTGCACCATGCAAGATTTCCCCCCTGATCTTTAAGAAAAATGAAGCAAAGAATCGAAATAAAACGCAATGATCACCAGAAAGGAGTTGCAAGAAGATGTGTTAGCTTCAAGGACTAATGTTACACTACGAACAATCAGCAATGAACTTCATACGAATGAACTGAAGTGACGCTCTCCTAGAAAAACTACGCTGTTGACTAAAAGGCATAGAGATGCCTGTTTAAAATTTGTTTATGAACATAAAGATAAATCTGATACATTCTGGGAAAATGTTCTATGGACAGACGAGTCGAAAACTGAATTGTTTGGACGAAATTCGCTTAGCCATGTTTGGAGGAAAGATGGTACCACCTATTCGCCGAAAAACACAATTTCTACCGTAAAGTTTGGAGGTGGCAACATCATGGTGTGGGGGTGTTTCTCTGCAAAGGGTACTGGCAATTTACATGTGATAGATGGTAGAAGGAATGCAGAGATGTACCAAAATATTTTGAACAACAATTTATGGGATTCTGCAGAAAAGCTTCAGCTTTGTGAAGGGTGGGTTTTACAAGATAACGACCCTAAGCACACGGCGAAGTCTACCAAAAGATGGACAGTCGATCACAATATAAAATTATTAGTATGGCCACGCCAGTCACCTGACTTAAACCCCATTGAAAATTTGTGGCGTTATTTGAAAATTACAATTCAGTCAAGAGTCCCAAAGTACATTGCAGATTTGAAGAAAATTTGTCAAGAAAAATGGGAAAAAATTCCTAAAGAAACATGCAAGTCATTGATTAAGAACTACAAGAAGAGATTGGTTGAAGTGGAACTGAATAATGGTTATGCTACGAAGTATTAAATGAGAATTATCAGTTATTTATGTTCTGTACGAATACTTTTTTCTCCCCTAAATACCTTTTCCACCGCTGGGCAGCTAATTTTCACAACTGAGCAGATTCTCTTCTCTGACCCAAATCGTTATATCAGGTCTGTTGTGCTTACATTTTATTGAGGTCTTCACTGAGACGTTCCATCAGTACTCCTTTTTATTATTGTTATTGGTTGAGTAGCAGAATCGGTTGGGCACTGGAATGAAATTTATCGCAACTTTTTGAAGCGTTTGAGGGAGAACATTGGGAGAAAGCGATTGGATCTACGGAGCGCCATGAATTGGATTCTTCACGACGACAATGCGGCCTGTCATGGAGATCTCCTCATTCGTGGAGTTTCTAGCCCAAAACAACATGGTGTCGCTTCCGTACCCATTCTATTCACCAGATTTAGCATCTGTGGACTTCCATCTCTTCCCGAAGATGAAAGGACAGCTTAAAGGTGGCCGTTTTATCACGGTTGTCGAGATCAAGAGTGAATCACAGAAGGTCCTCGACTCGCTTACGGAAAACATCTTCCAGGCCGGATTCCAAAAGTGGCAGGAACACTGCGACTGGTGTATTGCTGTGCAAGGTGACTATTTCAAAGGAGATGATGTTAAAATTTAGGTAAATAAGTTGTTTTTTTAATCAATATAACACATCCGGGAACTTTTTCACACCACCTCATTTATCTCTAACTATGAAAATAAAAACACAAAATTATTTTTTTTACATAAAAAATGTTTTCCTATATAAATAAACTCTAAAATATTAGTTTTTTGCGAGCTCAGTTTTTAGTTTTACTCGAAGCGAGAGATTTGGAAAGTGAGAGATAAAGAGAGAGGCAGACGAAAAATCGCAATTTACTGAAAAGTCTTTGCATAAATAAAAGTCTACGTATAAAATATTTTCTGCATAAAAAAATAATTTTACTGAATAAATTTTAGTGCGTGAGTTAGCCAAAGAGGTTTTGCTGAAGGAAGATCATTTTCAACTGATCCCGTTTCACTGTCCTCTGTTTCCAAAATTGAAAACGTGTTTTCCAATGCCTTTTTAGCCCTTGTAATGGAAGAAACATATTAGATTAATCTTGTGTAGCCATATCATGTCATTTCGAAAATAAGGGACGTAACACTTAGCTCGTATGATGTCTTTTATGTACTTCTGCTTAGGGTATATGTTGATTAATATTTTCAATAATATTTTTACTTATACAGAATATAAAGATTCTCTTTAGAGAAGCAAGGGTGTTTAATTAAATGTCGGATAAAAACATAACGTAACATTACTTCTTTTAAAAAAAGTTTACTTCCAAAAAGGTTTTTTATGCCATTGTTATTGTAAACCTTTCTGAAATTTATAATACTAATCATTTCAATCTACATACGTATTCAGATTTATCTAAGAGTTTCTACATATTTGGCACTCAGTCAATATCGAGTAACTCAGTAAAACAATATTAAATATTTTCCCTAAAAAGTTTGCTCCCGGCAAACTAACCACTCAATAATCTAATATATTCTGCAGCAGTTGTAATATTTCTGGTATTAGAAAGGCAATCTTATTTGTAATGAAGCGTTCGTTGAAAGAGCAGAAATCAAAACACTGCTTGTATTTATTCTTCTTAATCCTTTTTGCCCCTTGTGGAGCATAGGGCCTCAACAATTGTTTTCCACTTTTTGCGGTCATTGGCGTGTTTATTTGCTGTTTCCCATGTCAGGCCGGTGGTCCTGAGCTCGTCCAAAATACTCCGCTTCCATGTCTGCTTCGGGCATCCTCGCTTCCTTTTCTCCTGCGGGTTCCAGTCAAGTGCTTGTTGTGTCACATTTGAGGGTTCTTTCTGCAGTGTGTGTCCGATCCATCTCCATTTCCTTCGTCTAATCTGAGCATGTATGGGCTCCTGGTTGGCCCTTTCCCACAGGTCGGTGTTTGGCACTCTGTCGAACCACTTCAGATGGAGGATCTGACGGAGACATTTGTTGATGAAGGTCTGTATCTTCTTTTAGTTGCTGCAGGTGACTCTCCATGTTTCAGAGCCATACAAAAGCACAGATTTTACGTTAAACTGCTTATATTTAATGATGTCTAACTCATCTATTGTTGTCGTCATAACAGTTTGTCACCCTCGATCATATACATCACTGAATGAGCAGGTCTCCTGTACAACATGTGCGTTAGGAAATGCGTAAATTTTGCTCCGTGAATATCTTCGACATCGGTTTCTTTTCCTTCGTGCATCATACTGTAATAATTTTGCCTTTACATAAGGATTCGTTAAGAAACTACGCAGCGGAGTTGTCATATGGTAGACGAACATTGACACATATCAAATATAGATTCTTTCGTCGAGCTGCTATATTCTTTTGTGGCTTGGGTTATATGTGCATTTTCATCTTTGTTCATAGCTTTTGTTGTGTCCTCTTTTACTGCGATTTTTATTTATTGTTTCTGCGAGATCATCCCCACTGTCCACCCTGATTGCTTTGTTGTGATGCACGTATTTTATTCCATTTCTAGAAAGATTCAGAATCGATAGCAATATCTTTTACTTTAGGGGGCTGTCAATTTGGTTGAGATCGAATACCACTGACTTTTAAATGTTTTTCATCCTCTTATGGTTAAGTACAGGGTATCAACTAAACCCCATCTGTAAATTTTAGGCCTTGTCCCCATTGTTACTACTACTACTAAGGCGGCGAGCAGGCAGAATCGTTAGCACACTGGACGAAATGCTTAACAGTATTTCGCCCGTCGCTACGTTCTGATTTCAAATTCAATTGCTACTTATCTTATCGACCCTGAAAGGATCAAAGGCAAAGTCGACCTCGGAGGAATTTGAACTCAGAACTTTGCCTTTCATCCTTTCAGAGTCGATTAAATAAGTACCAGTTACGCACTGGGGTCGAAATAATCGACTTAACCTTTTCCCCATGCTGCCCTTGTGGCAAAAATCTGAAATCATTATTATTATTAAGGTGGCAATTGTTATCGCGCGAGAAAAAGTGCTTCGCGGCATTTCTTCCTATTTTACGTTCTGAGTTCAAATGCTGCCGGGGTTGACTTTACCTTTCATTCTTTCGGGATCGATAAAATAATTACCATTCGGACATTGGTGTCCATGTAACCGCGTATCCACATCACCCCAACCCCGAAATTACTGGCTTTGTGCTAAAATCTGAAACCATTATTATTATTATTGTTATTGTTATTGCCACGTGGGGAAAAGCCTATTTGGACTTAGGGCTTGTGGCTAAAATCTCTGCAGCTTAATTTAACTTCTCGGGAAAGTTATTGCCTTGATTGATCTGAATGACGTAAAATCTGTCATGATGTGTTTAAACGATTCGAGTTGAGGAAACAGAACAGTTAGGGTTAGAACAATAAAAGAATTATATCCTGCAATGAACAGAATATAAACAATTCCGGGCAAAAATCAGAATCATCATTGTTCCAGTTGTGCTTCCATAGCAAAATCTATACCGCGACTGGGGTGACCTTTTTCTTCTTCGTCTTCTTCTTGTAAGTATTGTTATTATTATTATTATTATTAGTAGTAGTAGTAGTATTCCGCCGAGGTAGACTTTGCCTTTCATCCTTTCGAAGTCGATAAATTAAGTACCTTTTAACACTGGGGTCGATGTAATCAACTAGTCCCCTCCCCACAATCCTGAGGCCATGTGCCTCTTGTAGAAAGGATTGTTATTATTATTATGATTATTATTGAGAGAGCAGTGCATGCCATCAAAGTGACACTAGGGTAAAATATACGAAGCCCAGTATACCCATCATGACTACCCGTCTGATAAGGGTACATTAGGCACATACATCACAACCATATGTGAACGACATGGTGATCTCATATCAAGATAAACAGCAGGTGGGGCCCAGTTAGAATTTTCTTCAGGTCGAGTAACCCATCCCGCTCAAAAGGTCCCTGAATAAGGGTTGTTTAAGAATGTCGAACGAAATACCCATGTTTCCAGAGGTGAATTATTCAAACCCCAAAGAATTCCTCAACACATGGCTATGATGCTCCTCCACTACTTCTGCTCGTGATCAGCCACTAAGGGACATGCTCAACTGGTTATGGTCAAACAACTGACAAGCAAATCTGTGGTATTGAGCAGAATATTTGCTGTAGCCCATCTTTCATACTAAGACAAAACAATGTACATGATAACACTTCCAATCAGATAAGATCAGAAGCCACGAGTGCCACTGCTTGGTACTACATCAGGGCATTTATTTCAAGGCCTCATCAACTTTTTCAGGTTCCACTTGAAAAGGAAGATGAGAGTAGAGAGGGAAGTGCTGTCTCGTGGCAAATTTATTGAAAGGTGAGTGAATGTCGGAAGAATGGCCAGTATGAACGGACCAATTCTGAGGATACACCTGTAAAAAAAGGGTAATATAAAAGGAGAAAGGGGCTCTCTACCTCCCTTTTGACTAGGCTCCCGTGGTTTTTATGGGTTTTTCCACGAGTAACCTTTCGAAGCGCCTCCCCCTATTGGGAGATTTTATTGTTATATTTTCGTTGTTATCTTGCATTTTTACAGGGACTTTTCAAACGGACAAAACCCTTTTTGTAACTTTCGTCCTGTATTTTGTCCTTACAGGTTTTATTTGATTTTTGTTAGCCCTTGTGGCCAATAAACGAATTAATTATTATTATTATTATTATTATTATTATTATTATTATTATTATTATTATTAAGGTGGCGAGTTGGGCGGTTGGGCACTGGAATAAAATTCACTGCAATATCAAGTTATGTTATTTTACGTTCCGCATCCATAAATTATTTCCTTTCAATTTTCCACGGTTACTTAAGTAGCGTTACTAATTAAGTTTTTTATATTGATTTGATGGGATGATTTGACCTCCAATATGTAATTCCCTTCTGCCAATACTAAATGTCATCAATATTATTTTTGCAGATGTGTCAGAAAGTTAGAACTCTCTAACAAATGTGTTGTGATATTTACAACACTTTACATCCTTAGTCGAATTACTTTAAGGGTTGCTGTTGCATTTAATTATTCGTTCGTCGATAAAAAAGAATTTGCTCATCATGTTGAGTAGCATTATGCCTTGAGTATGTAGGTACGTCAAGGCGGCGAGCTGGCAGAAACGTTGGCACGCCGGGCGAAATGCTTAGCAATATTTCTTCTGACTTTACGTTCTGAGTTCAAATTCCGCTGAGGTTGACTTAGCATTTCATCCGTTCGGGATCGATAAATTAAGTACTAGTTGAGTCCTGAGGTCGATATAATCGTCTGGCACCCTCCCCAAAAATTTCGCGCGTAGTACCTACAGTAACTCCATGGTGGCGAGCTGGCAGAAACGTTAGCAAACCGGGAGAAATGCTTAGCGGTATTTCGTCTGTCTTTGCGTTCTAAGTTCAAATTCCGCCGAGGTCAACTTAGCCTTTCATCCTTTCGGGGTCGATAAATTAAGTACCAGTTGCGTCCTGGTGTCGATCTAATCGACTGACGCCCTCCCTAAAATTTCGCGCATTGTGCCTAGAGTAGAATAGAATATATTAATCTTTTACTTGTTTCAGTCATTTGACTGTGACCATGCTGGAGCACCGCCTTTAGTCGAGCTTATTCTTTGTAAGCTTAGTACTTATTCTATCGGTCCCTTCTGCCGAACCGCTAAGTTACGGGGACGAAACACACCAACATCGGTTGTCAAACGATGTTGGAAGGACAAACACACACACACACACACACACACACACACACACATACATATACATATACATATACATATATATATAGGACGGGCTTCTTTCAGTTTCCGTCTACCAAATCCACTCGCAAGGCTTTGTTCAGCCCGAGGCAATAGTAGAAGACACTTTCCCACGGTGCCACGCAGTGGGACTGAACCCGGAACCATGTGTTTGGTAAGCAAGCTACTTACCACACAGCCACTCATACGCCTACAGTTACGTCCTTTGACTTTTCAAGGTCAAATCTAACCGAAGTCACACAAAGTATCAATCCGTCGATAACCGATGAAATAAATACCAGTCATACACCCTTTCCATCGAAGCATGTTGCTTTTGTAAAAAACATTTTTTAAAAATTCCTTTTAAATATAGAACCATCATAGCCATAAATGAAGTTATGTCGCTCGCTGTGTTTGCTTGTATGTGTGCGCGCGGGAAATAAATAAAAGAGGGACATTTGAAACAGAGGAAAATAAAAAAAAAAAGAAAAATATTTATAAGAGACATATTCCTTCAATAATCTGCTGGAAGCTGTTTATTGACGTCCGCTTACGCAATTTTGTTTATGGTTTTCATTTGTCCTGATCAAAGGTTTCCAAGCTTCATCCAGCCTTTTATTTCCCCCAGATGATATGCAGCAACATTGTAATTTAGAAAACTGTGTGTTTGGTTGACAAATAGAGGCGAATGTAATTATGGTAATTTGATATCACTTCATCAAATCATTACTGCCTCTCCTCAAGACATATTTTGTAATTTCGTAATTTGTGTAAATGCGTGTGAGAGACTCTCTAAATGTATACAGACAGACACAAAAAATTGTGGATTCACATACACATCTACACATATCTATACATAAACACACTACCTTACACACACATACACACACACACACACACACACACACACACATATATATATATATATATATTATATATATATATATATATATATATATATATATATAGGGAGAGTTTACGAAAAAAAACAAAAGACGAAGACAAGTGGTGTACAAAACAAACAGATTATTAGTATAACGCTCAGGAATAGAAAAAGTCTTTTACGTTATATATATATATATATATATATATATATATATATATATATATATATATATATACACACACACACATCCAAGCATACATATAAATATATACACACAAATGTGCTCGCACTTATTTATGCACATACACACACACACACACACACAATCACGCATACACACTCATGGCTATTTTCAGAGGATTTGAAGCTAATAGGAGCTCTTATTTCACTCCTGTGAATATTAAATGATATTTATCTCTCACTGGAAGGAATACCTTCATTATTTTTTGTTGGTCCGACTAATAATGGAACAGCATATTATGCACTCACACACACACACGTATACATAGACATAATTGTTAAAGAGGACAGCGATATATATCGGCTACATCGGAAATCTGCAACGGTTCCATAACAACCGTCTCGGCTATAACCTTGGAGCCTTGGTAATCCATTACAGCACTCACTTAGCGTACCTAACTTTTTACATCTCTTGTGAACCAAATCCCGCCATACTATATCACCATGATCACCGTGACCGACCAGGCTATCAGATGTTGCTACACATCGCTGGTTTTAGCCGTCAAATGACGCCACCCCGCTGGCTAAGCGAGCAGGCCAACAGAAGAAAGAGTGAGAGTAAGTTGTGGCGAAAGAGTGCAGCAGGGATCGCCACCACCCCCTGTATACACACACACATACACACCCACATGCAGATACAAACACGCACGCACGTATCAAATGCGTGAGATTATGTGGGTACTAATCCACGCAGAATGTATTTTTAATTCCAAGAAACATTTTGAAATTTCTCCTGTGCATTTACACGCTTGGTGAAAGGATCGTCTGATCTCTGACACAGCTTACGCTTATTCTCCATACATGTCAAGCGCCTTCCATTGTCGACAGTTTCCAACTTCACTTTTTGCTTCTAGCGATCCATATGCCAAGATCATTATCTTGTTTACTATATTTTCACACACCCTCCCCACTTCGAAACTTCATCTATCTTACTAAATACTGAGTTACCTTGTTTTACTCATTCATTCATTCATTCTTTACACTAAAGAAGAAGGTTTTTTTCTTTCAGATGTCTTTTTAGTTATATGCAGTAATGCGGTGTTAGAGACGTTTAGAAACGATGTCTCACCCTTTTACATATACTGCATGTTTTATTATATCATTATTGACTGTAGTAACTGTATTAGATTATCTCTATTAATTTCTCCCTCTGGCTATGGAAACCATACACTTATGTACCACATTGTGGGGAATCCTTTCGTAGTTTTTATGTGCCTCTTTAGCCCGAGGTTCTTTAATCAAATCAGTTTAATGTTAGACAAGATTTTTCTCAGGTAAGTCTCTTCTCATGTATTCTTTTTACTGTCACATGTGAAGGAAGTTTTCAGGCCAATCACAACGGTTGAAATTGTTTGCAAGGTATTACTTACCTTATTGTTATATCTTTACTGTTTCAGTGGGGGCGCGTGGCTTAGTGGTTACGGTGTTGCACACATGATCGTAAGTTTGTGGTTTCGATTCCTGAACCGAGCGATGCGTTGTGTTCTTGAGCAAAACACTTCATTTTCACGTTGCTCCAGTCCACTCAGCTGGCGAAAATGAATAATCCTGCGACGAACAGGCTTCCCGTCCAGGTGGAGAATTTCCACGCCACTGAAACCGGAAAACCGGCCCTTATGAGCCTGGCATGGCTCGAGAAGCAACATTTAAACGCTGCGATGGACTGGCGTCCAGCTGGTGGGGAGCACATACGCTATAGAAACCGGGCTCATGAGCCTGGTAAGGCTTGAAAAGGGCGCAGAAATAAATAAATTTACTGTTTCAACTTTGAGCGGAGTAATGCCATTTAATGTGCATTAATGGAATCATATGCTACTTTTAAGCTATACATTTATAATTTTCTTCCTGTTTAATGGAATAAAGAAAAAAGCAAATGGTTCTATCAACAGCTTCGCTGTACATGTAACGCATCTTTCGGTTGTACATGAAATATTAACGGTACCACATTATTGATGCATGAAATGATAATTGAAACATATTTGACAAAATCAAGACATTGTATTTTACAAGATGATTTGATTTTACTTGTCCATAGTTATAGGCAAATCTATAAAGGCAGCTTTGTTTCTAAAGAGTCATTTCTGTACTAAACCCTCTTAAATGTAATATACTTTTTATCTCAACCAGTACGTTTTAAAACTTCATAATCTTTGTCCATTCTTCTCATAGTTAGGATGAGAAGCAGGAATGATCGCATAGTCGGAGGTTTGCTTCACAATCACATACACGAGTCCAAGTTCGTTTCACCTGCACCGCATTTTAGCTTGGTCAAGTTTTTTCAAGAGAACCCAAGTTTAGGCTGCCGAAAACTGTGAGAATGCCCATTTGCTTGTAGCCCTTCTTGAATAGTAGGCCTACGTCGGCGCCCAGTCTTATTATAATAACACATTTTAAATTTATATTTCTAACAAATACCAATTTATAGTATTACTTAAAATTTTTTAAAAAACTACTATTTGATATGTTATACAAAATTCAAATTTTATATCTCTGAAGAGCAGAAGAGTTGTCTATAAATGCTTATCAATATAGGATTTCATTATAGGGACAGCACTTCTGTGAAACGATCGTAAGATGCTTTAAAAACTTAATTCAAAACTTTTAAACTGACATATACATTATATTTTTATACTTATATATATATTTACATATATTTATAAATATATTTATATTTTTAATACAACAATTATTTTACATACGTATATATCTTTCTGAAGAATTTTCTAATATTGATTTCCTGATGATAATGATAATATATTGCACAATATATAATAACATTTAAAGCAAAGAGCTGTCAGAATCTTTACGCTCAGAATTCAAATACTGCCTGGATCGACTCCACCTAAAATAAGTACTGTTGAACACTGGGTTCGATGCAATTGACTTGCCTATTCCTCCAATCTTAAGGCCTTGAGCCCAAAGTAGAAAGAATTATTATAACTAATCCGCTCTATTGCAAGCTTTGGGGTCAATTCTCTAGTCAGGAGCAATTTGATCTTGATTTACGCTATTTTCTATTGCAGCAATCTTGAGCTGTAACTTTAACCTCTGTTATACTCAATACTGTCTGTCATCCTCTTTTTAAAGAAAAAAACTTTTCAAAAATAAAAAAAAGCAACGAAAATAATTTCAATTTTTAATTTCCTACATCATATAGATTTAAAATTGATTGTATTATATAGATTTTATCCTAAAGAAATGTAGTTTTTCACTTTCATAAAATGTAGTAAAACTAGGTATGAGCAATATATCAAGAGTGTTAAATGGGACACTGAAGTAATAATACTCTTTTACTTGTTTCAGTCATTTGACTTATTCTTGCAAGCCTAGTACAGAAAAAAAAAAAAAAACACACACACACACACACACATACACACACACACACACACACACACACATAATGTGTGTGTGTATACGACGGGCTTCTTTAAGTTTCCGTCTACCAAATCCACTCACGATGCTGTAGTAGAAGACACTTGCCCAAGGTACCACGCAGTAGGACTGAACCCGGAACCATGTGGTTGGTAAGCAATCTACCTACTGCACAGCCACTCCTACATATGATAATATGTATTCGGAATAAAATTTACATATCTTCAAAATACACTTGTCTTTTTAATAATTAAATAACAGTTTTTAATGAGATGTAATTTCTTCCCGTCATCTATTTTACAATTATATGGCCTACATTTAATTTAGATATCACTCTGCTATCACTAATTATTGATACCTTGTCAGCAATTTTTAAGTCATGCTTGATAACTTATCTGAAACAATAGCATTCGATTATGCAATTGAAGGGATTACGTGTAAACCACATTCTTAAACCCAATCGAAGAAGAAAAAAATAAAAGCAGAGCCAATCCAACTGCTTTATTTTGATGGCTGTCAATGGATTTCGTAGGCAATGATTAGATAACAAAACCTAGCGCTGATATTTCTTAATGGCTCTCGTATGTATTCTTATTCTATTGAAGAATAATAAAGCTAGTTTTATTCTCAGTTACGTTCAGTACATAGACCGTTCGCTAAAGTGTTGAGAATGTATCATAGAATTAACAACAATAGCATGAATGGTCGTGCTTTACGCAGCTGCGGGGGTTAAGGAACTTCATGAATAGACTATTATTGTGCTTAACATTTATCTTGCTTCACAACTGCGAGCTGTACAAACTGAATAGTTTTGTACATTCCAATGAATCAATACGATACGATAGATTAAAATAAGTGTTCTGTTTTCTAACCTCTAGAGAGGCACATATATCGATCGGACATTAAGGTAGACACATAGTAACAAGAAAGAATTTGATGGTCATTAAGAAAAACGATTTGAAATATGCACGTTTAAATAAGAATGATACAAGATATAGGCCACACTCAATAACCAGCTTTCATAAAGGATTTTTTATCAGATCACTTTTGTTTATTTATACTTTAAAGGAAATATATTTTTAGTGAATGATGTCTGAATGGATGAGTTGAGAAATATATAAATGAATTTTTGTACAGTAATTTGAGAAATTACTTACCAATTAGCCATAAATTAGTTGATTTTAAAATCCATATACTGAAGAAGGAAAATTATTTTGACTTGAAAATAATTTATACTTATCGAAATGCACGCACAGATAAATGATCAATCTAACTTAAACAGTGAGTGAAATTATTGTAGCATATATTCTAAGAACAATCAAAATTTAAATAATTACTTGATCTACAGTCATACTTACAGAATTTTTATTGTCAGAATCGCAATATTTCTAGTCTCAACACCACAACTTCTCACTTACAACGAAACCACATATATTTCCTTTTTCAAGATCAGAGTATCGGGGAGGGTAACATTCCATCAAATTTACAACTCTTTATGAATTCTAATGGGTAATTTTACATATTATCCTCATCGCAAAATTCAATCCTGAAGTGACGTACCTCCGTCAAATACGTTGATAATTGGTTTATAGAATTAACAGCAATGAAAGGGATGTGACAGAGGGCTAAATGTGAATTTGTATTCCCACTGATACTCTTGACATGATCTCTACCGTATCAGGACAATTACCCCCACCCCCACCCAAGACAATTATAACTCCATAGGACAATTCCCCCGACAACAACTACCTCCTATGATAATTACACCACTTGGTTAATTATCCCCTCTCCAATATATTAAGAACTTTTAAATCATCATCTGTTGTCCTCAGGGGTAA
This sequence comes from Octopus sinensis, assembly GCF_006345805.1. Lineage (NCBI taxonomy): Eukaryota > Metazoa > Mollusca > Cephalopoda > Octopoda > Octopodidae > Octopus > Octopus sinensis. Next base: position 198,568,455 of record NC_042997.1, on the reverse strand, counting down.
TTTGCCTGGGGGCGGTTATTGTTCATGGGGGTAAATGTCCTAGATATAAACTCTACGCCTCAACAGTAAATGATGACTATGGCTGCAGCATCCGCGCTATTTAATGCGTTTGATCTCCCAGTGAGGCACTTGTTAAATTTGCAAGCTGGATCTTTGGATCGCAGGTAAAAGCATTATTTTGTTTGCTGAAATGTTAGGGCTGACCAGCGGTTATGGTTAGCATTCGTGAGAGATGTGGTGAACTCGTTGGTCGGAGCCGGCTCAACTCACTCCGGTGTATGCCACTGTAAGTACAAGTGCAAAAGGGAATGTTATAGTTCAAGGTAGGAAGTTTTCAGCATTAAATTTAGCAGTTTGCATTCATTCAATAGAGTGGAGTCGCAATGGCCCACTGGTTAGGGCAGCGGACTCGCGGTAGTAGGATCGCGGTTTCGATTCCCAGACCGGGCGTTGTGAGTGTTTATTGAGCGAAAACACCCAAAGCTCCCCGAGGCTCCAGCAAGGGGTGGTGGGGATCCCTGCTGTACTCTTTCACCACAAATTTCTCTCACACTTTCTTCTGTTGGCCTGCTCACTTAGCCAGCGGGGTGGCGTCATTTGAAAGCTAAAACAATGCGAAGCGCATTGTGACCAGCCATGCGTAGCAGAATCTGATAGCCTGGTCGGTCACGGTGACATTCATTCAAAACAACCTTAACACCATATAGTAACTCAACCATGACAGTTTAGTAGTTCCCTTCCTTCACGAATACGAAGCAGAAATTTCGCCCTGTCATGATCCTCTTGATACTATGGTAGCATATCCATGACTAGTTTCGGTTTCATGAATATATTTTGCCAAAATGAAAAATGGATTATAACTACACTCGAGGCAGCAACTCTTTTAAGATAGCTTTCTCTCAGAAATATTTGTAAATCGCCTAGAAACACTGTAATCTTGCCACCAAAAGGTAAAACATTTTACAAAAGACTACAAAATACGCTATCAACAGCTTCTATATTCATACATCAGCAGCTGTAGCGCTTCCTTCCAACAAACGAAACCTCAGTTCCATGTGTTTCTAATTATTTATGCTAGTTTGCTGTTGACGTCAATACAACAAACAGCATCCCTGTTAACAGAAACTGGAATATGGAAAGTTGAATAAGCTGTAGAACCACCTTTTTATACCAATGCAGCTAACCCTGCAGATGCAACAGTGAGAACCGGTGAACTGGTTGATCTTGATCCAAATATGCTTTCGGAGAAGAAAATATTCGGCATCTTCATTGCGATGATTGTTGCAAGGACCGTAAAATTTACTATTCGAAATAGTTTGCCACAGTTTTGTTTCGATCCTTGGAAATTCTGCAGAAAGGAACATATTTATTACATGTATATACCACAGTGACTTGTCTACAGTTATTTCGATCTCTTCCTGGTGGAGTAGCAATTTCGGAAGTAGTAGTAGTAGTAGCAGCAGCAGCAGCCGTTCAAGAATTTGAACCTGGAGATATCCATTTCCAGCGACTGCGAGGGCCACCTCTCAGTGGTGTCGGGTGTCAACGAAGAGTCCTCGACTACAACAAGACGACCAAAGTTTTTTGTTTTCGTTTTCAAGGTCTGGGGTCTCCCGCCCCTAAGCCCTAGACCATCACCTTATCACCCTTACACGTCTTGTTGCTTAACAACAACAACAGCAGCGGCAACAGCAGTAGTGGGAGAAAAGGAGTAACAGATGAAGGGGATTCTTTTTCGTAGACGTGGACCAGTTAAAGTGATATATGGCATATCTTTGCAACAATTGCTGAAAGGATATGTGGTACGTTGGTCACTATACTCATAAAACAAGCTCTGCGGTATTACCAACGCCTGTCATTCAAATGTGACATAAAGTGCATTTGATTCCCAGTTTGAGAATTTATATCATTGACGTGAATATTTAGTAAAGGATGTTGTTTGATCAGAGAAAAGCAATAGTTTGATCAAGAGCTGGTGAACCATTAATATTTTGAACACACCAAGTGTGTCCAATCTATTTGCTTCAGATTCACTGGGGAGCATTATGTGGTCATACCTATTTCTTTACTGCCCACAAGGGGCTACACACAGAGGGGACACACAAGGACAGACAAACGGACTAAGTCGATTATGTCGACACCAGTGCGTAACTGGTACTTATTTAATCGACCCCGAAAGTATAAAAGGCAAAGTGGACCTCGGCGGAATTTGAACTCAGAACGTAACGACAGAAGAAATACGGCTACGCATTTCGCCCGGCGTGCTAACGTTTCTGCCAGCTCGCTGCCTTAAAGACACATACCATAAGACACACCTCACCGTCTTTGAGGACGACATATTCAATTGTGTGGTCCTAAGTTCGTTGCACGTTGGTAAAACTGGATGGTCATGACAGGAATGTTTTTCATCATATGTATGTTCGTCCAAGACTAACTGAGGATTAAAACAAGTTTGACAATAACGACCGCCTCTGGTTGAAATCACGCCTCGATCATAGATTGTTTTACCTTTCACTTGTTTCAATCATTAGACTGCGGCCATGCTGGGGCACCGCCTTCAAAAGTTTTTTAGTCGAATGAATCGACACCAGTACTCTGTTTTTTCTTTCAAGCCTGGTACTTAGTCCACCAGTCTTATTTACCGAACTGTTAATTTACAGAGACATAAACAAACCAATACCGGCTGTCAAGCTGTGGGCAGGGGACGAACACAGATACAAAAATACCCCACCCCATATGTATACACACACACACACACACGACAGGCGTCTTTTAGTTTCCGTCTACAAGATCCACTCATAAGGCTTTGGTTGGCCCGGAGCTAACTTGCCAAAGGTGTCTCGCAGTGGGACTGAACCCGGAACCATGTGGCTTGGAAGCAAACTCATTACCACTCCTTCACGCCTGCTTAGATGCACCAGTTCTGCCCAGACTTAATGTTGTGTTGTAACACCTTTCAGAGATGATATTTCGTTTCATTTATATTTGTATAATTGTAATTCTATGAAAAAACATTGAAGAACATAACTTTAACTGATATTCACAAATATCATAGATACAATTGCCCCCGGATTGATTTAATGATAATGACGATGGTGACGGTGATGATGATAACGTTGTGTGAGTTCATAGATTATGCAAAAAGACCAACGAAAACAAACTTTGCATATATATAAATAGAATAATTCTTTTAAGTGAATTCGAACAATCCTCTTCTGCTTTCCTTTAAAGATAGAATAAACACCTCTATTCCCATAAAACCTCTATGCTATCCAAACAACGGATGAAAAGCAAATGTTAACATAAAAATTATTTGAAGAACGACTGATACAATATATCATTTGAGTAAGGCGGTGAGCTGGCAGAAACGTTAGCACGCCGGGCGAAATGCTTAGCGGTATTTCGTCTGCCGCTACATTCTGAGTTCAAATTCCGCCGAGGTCGACTTTGCCTTTCATCCTTTCGGGGTCGATAAATTAAGTACCAGTTACGCACTGGGGTCGATGTAATCGACTTAATACCTATGTCTGTCCTTGTTTGTTCCCTCTATGTTTAGCCCCTTGTGAGTAATAAAGAAATAGGTATTTCGTCAGCCGCTACGTTCTGAGTTCAAATTCCGCCGAGGTCGACTTTGCTTTTTATCCTTTCGGGATCGATAAATTAAGTACCAATTACGCACTGGGGGTCAATGTAATCGACTTAATCTGTTTGGCTGTCCTTGTTTGTCCTCTCACTGTGTAGTCCCTTGTGGGCAGTAACGAAATAAGAAACGTTAGCACGCCGGGCGAAATGCTTAGCGCTATTTCGTCTGTCTTTACGTTCTGAGTTCAAATTCCGCCGAGGTTGAATTTACCTTTCATCCTTTCGGGTTCGATAAATTAATTTCCAGTTGGCCCGTTTCCCCAAAATTTCGGGCCTTGTACCTAAAGTAGAAAAGAATATGTTATTTGAGTTCTAGATATCTCTAAAACTACACCGTCGTTTCATTACCAAATTTCTAAGATGAAATTATTTTGGAAGGTCACGATCAGAGCATGATAGGCACAGCCGATGCTATCGTAATTGCAAGTCAAAATCTTTGGAAGTAACAGTCAGCAAAGCTACTGCTAAGTTCATATGTTGTAAACATTTGTATGAGTGTGTGTATGTGTGTTCGGTACATGGTGCCTGCTGTCACCGGATCTGCTACAATGCTGAAATTATTACACTGGCTAAAATGTTTATAGATATGCAAACCTTGCGCTACTCTATGCATAAATATGATTTTAAACTGTCTTCATACGTTTCCGGTTTCGTATTATCAGCGTGTAAACTAGTTACAAAATTACGTCACGATACTGAACCAACACAATTATTATAAAGAAAAGTTATTGATGAGTGTGAAGGGCTAACCACCATCATATCTATCTATCTATCTATCTATCTATCTATCTATCTATCTATCTATCTATCTATCTATCTATCTATCTATCTATCTATCTATCTATCTATCTATCTATCTATCTATCTATCTATTTCTTGCTCTCTTTCTCTGTACGCATTTTTATACATAGATACATGTCATTCATATTAAGGAAGTCTGAAGAATAACTCACTGGTTCACAAGGAAACAGAAATAACAAAATTACATACTGTTTCTTTGGGGTGACTTGAAACTTTATGCAAAGAATATGCACGAGATGAAAAAGAGCCTTGACCTAGTTAGAATAAATGTTGTTATATGATTGTGAAAAGGGGGAAAAACTGTAAAGCAGACTAGCAACATATCCATCAATGATTTGACTGTTTTCCCTGAATCTGATGAGGAATGTTGCAGATATCTAGGGGTGGATGAAAACTTATCTTACAATGGCACCTGTAACAAAACAGGTGACACTAAAGAATATCACAGTTGAATAAAGAAAATTGAGATTTCAGAACTCTCTGCATTCAATAAATCAGTGACCCACAATGTGTTTGCAGTGCCAGTACTCATACCAGCATTTGGACTGCTTGATTAGATGCTTGATGAGATCTGAGCCATTGATATGAAAATGTGAAAAATACTAACAATCACACATAATTTGCACATAAACAGTGACGTGGACCGCCTTTACCTAAAAGGAAAACAAGGCGGCAGAGGCTTAACATCGATCCAAAATGCCTTTAAATGTCGTATCATACCCCTTCGGCAACATCTTTTAACCACCAAGTGTCCGAGTGTATCCCTTGACCAAGTTTGCATACATGAGGCTGATAACTTCGTAAGACTTAGAAAGCAGCTCTTTGAGCGACATTGCTTGTCCGATAACCTTAAATACATGCCCAAAGAAGTCGCACAACTATACTGCAACGTATATATATATATAGATAGATAGATAAAGACGAAACATTGTTTATAGAACAAACACTAAATTCGTGTCAACGACTTATATATAACACCATACCTGAAACATTTAATCATATATAAATATCACCATGGTTGTCAAATATATTAAAAAAATATACATGTACATAAAAATATATATACGAATAAAATACAAATAGAACGGCCTATCAAAAAGTAAATATATATACGACTAAACATTCATAAAAGTTCTAAAGTGTGCCATACTAACATAAAACTAAGAAACTAAGATAAATTATCAAACGACAAAAAATCTTTTATGAAACGATTAAGATATTTTAAAATTTTAAGGACGTTGGTGATGTTTATATATGATTAAATATTTGCCGTATGGAAATATATATAAAGTCGTTGACTCCAATTTGATGTTTGTTCTATAACCAATGTTTATTTATCTTTGTCTTATTTACATTTGAGCACTTCTTTCTGCAGTCCTATATGAATGTTTGTTTACATAAAAAGAGACAAATATTATTTCCTGTATATGCATATATATATATAAATATATATATGCATATATATATATGTATATATATATATGCATATATATATATAAATATATATGCATATATATATATGCATATATATATATAAATATATATATGCATATATATATATAAATATATATATGCATATATATATATGTATATATATAATGCATATATATATATAAATATATATATGCATATATATATATGTATATATATATGTGCATATATATATGTATATGTATGTGCATATATATATGTATATGTATGTATATATATATATACATGTGTATACACATATTTATATATATATGTATAAATACATATATATATGTATAAATACATATATATATGTATAAATACATATATATATATATGTATAAATACATATATATATATGTATAAATACATATATATATGTATAAATACATATTTGTATATGTATAAATACATATTTGTATATGTATAAATACATATTTATATATGTATAAATACAAATTTATATATGGGTCTATACATATTTATGTATATATATGTATATGTATGTATGTATATATATGTATATGTGTGTATATGTATGTATGTATGTGTGTGTATGTATGTGTGTGTATGTATGTGTGTGTATGTATGTATATATGTGTGTGTATGTATGTATATATGTGTGTGTATATATGTATATATGTGTGTATATGTATGTCTATATGTGTGTATATGTATATATATATGTATATATATGTGTGTATATGTATATATATGTATGTATATATATGTGTGTGTGTATATATGTATATATGTATGTATATATATATTATATATATATATATATATATATATATATATATACATTAAACTTCTATGAAGGCGGCGATCTGGCAGAAACTTTAGCACGGACAAAATGCTTTTACGTTCTGAGATCAAATTCCACCGTCGTCGAGTTTGCCTTACAACATTTCGGGATCGATAAATTAAGTACCAGTTGCGTACTGGAGGCGATCTGATCGACTAGCCCCATCCCCGCCCCAAATTTCGGGCCTCGTTCCTAGAGTAGAAAAGCATATTCGATTTCTGTGAAGGTAGCGAGCTGGCAGAAGTTTTAGCACGCCAAGGCGAAACGCTTAGCAGTATTTCGTCTGTCTTTACATTTTGAGTTCAAATTTCGCCGTGATCGACTTTGCCTTTCATCCTTTTTAAGGACGATAAATTAAGTACGAGTTGCGTACTGGTTTCGATCTAATCGACTGGCCGCCTCCCTAAAAATTTCGGGCCTTGTGCCATGAGAAGAAAAGAACATTGGATTTCTATCAGTCTATTTTGTATGCTTTAAGGCTTGTCGCAAAGAAGTTTGTTATCTTGATGACTTATATTCCTGATGCATGATCCGGATGTTTGCATTTCTACTGTGTTCTGTCCTATTTCTATTTGAGTTTCTTGGCGGGTATCTTTGTACTGCATCGACATTTTTATGTGTGTCATGAGTACTGCGAAAAAAGATCCCATTACTCACATTTTCTGAAAATTCTTCTTAGAAAAAACAGCTGGAGAGAGAATATCCGCTTCTTAAAAGCGCTTGATTTTATTTGATTGGTTTATAAAAGGAACCAAGAAGAAAAAAAACACAACAGCCATTACTACACACATGTTACTTCTCGTAAAGCTTAGTAACAAGTAACAAGGTTGGACGAAGATGAATTTATCCTTGAGTGTTGTATAAGAGAAGAGGAGAAAATTCTGGCATATCATAATGAAATAAATAAAGGCATTAATTAAGTGATGTAATTTTTATATTCAGATAGAAGCTAGGATAGTTCCCAACGGATGAATAGGTTGGTAATGAAAAGACAGACTACAATGAAGATTTATTACGAATGTATTAGTTCTTCAGCATCGAATAAACGAAAGAATATCTTAAGATTAAGTTGGAGAAATGGAAAGGAAAGCTAATGGAATCAGCAGAATGATGACAGATACTTTATTGTTCACCGCTAAAGTTCTTTTAAGCAATGTGTTGGAAGGATGATAAACTAGTGTAAATTATCTTATAGTAGAAGCAAGCGTGGTTGTGTGGTAAGAAGCTTGCTTCCCAACCACATGGTTCCGGGTTCAGCCCCAGTGCGTGGCACGTTGGACAAGTGTCTTCTACTATAGCCTCAGCCCAACCAAAGATTTGTTAGTAGATTTGGTCGACGAAAACTGAAAGAAGCCTGTCGTATGTATATATGTATGTATGTCATTGCGTCTGTCTTTGTCCATCTTCCACCGCTCGAGAACACGTGCTTGTGCGATTGCGTCTCCGTAACCTAGCAGTTGGGTAAAAGAGACTGATAGAATAAGTACCAGGCTTTAAAAAATGAGTACTAGAGTCCATTATATATATATTATAATGTTCACACATACACACACTCACTCACGCACACGTATATATACAATTAATGTCGAATGTGCATGTCTGTAATCTTGCATGAGTATATGCCCTTATATAAACTCCTGCACGGGGTATGCTAAAGAAAATCTAAAGCCAAATGCAAAATCAACTGAAAGAATACAGAAAAACGAAAACCTCTTCGTCCAGTGAGGTCCCATAAAACTGTTCTCATTCCCCAACCCCTTAAAATTTGCTTGTAATTATTCAAGATATCATGTGAAATTTCATATGCCAGTTAATATTTTTTTTAATCATAATTCAATAATTTTTATTAGCCTTGTAGTTGCTCTTCTTACATGGAACACAGAATTTTCAGTTGAAGCTGAAATGTTTTACCTAGGGGTTCAAATAAATTTTTTTTTTTTGAAGTATCTGAAAATTTGTTACAGGGTTGAAAATCTTTTTATTTTTATATAAAGACAAATTTCAACGAAGATCAGAAATCTTTTAGGAGACATAAAAATATTTTATGAGGATTAAAAAAAAATGTTTATAGGAACCGGAAGAATTTTAATTTAAATCTTAAATTTGTATAAAGAAATAATATATTGATGTTTATAGTGGGAATAAAATTATTGACAGGTTTGAACGTAAAGTTTTTATACTAATTTTATGCAGAAGTTTTACTGTTTTTATAAAGTTAAGTATTCAGTTTAAATCATGTGAGACACTTTTGCATTATTTTTCTTGCGTAAATGTTTCTTTTATTTTTGTTGCATTATTTACATTATTCCTTTGTAAAAACTTATGTAATATATGTTAATTCGGTCTGAGTAAAGTTTGATTTAATTTTAAACCCACAAAATGACTGGTAATCAATCATGTTAAATAATTAAAAGATTTCAGATGCTGTCTTCTTCAATAATATAAAACAGTCACGTGTGTATATCTATAATCATACGCATGCGTCCGCTCAAAAACTCGACATTTGGTCACCACAACCCATAATTAGAATTTGAAAATCAGACAAAGCTTTTTAATTTTTTTATTCTGTTTTCAACCATAGCTCCAAGAGAGGAAAGCTTGTGGACTTGGAAACTTCCAATACACTTTCAAAGAAAAAAGTCAAAAAGAGCCAGTAAAGCAGAACAGAGCAGAGAGAGGCTTGATGCTAAAATTGAAAGTGACCGAAATCGTAGAGCAAGCCAATCTGAAGAACTGCGGAGAGACAGCGAGCATACCGCAAACAAAGCTGACTGAAATTGAAGAAGAAGCAAATATAGTTGGAATCTGTGAAACTAGTTATAAATGGCCTAAATGACACTGACAACGGAGTCAAAAGCAGCGTGAGTCTGAGAGCCGAATCCCTTAATACACGAAGGTTTATGGAGCTCGCTAAACATGGAAATAAAAGGGTAAATTTAACGAGTAATATATTGCCCACAAACATAGAGAGGACAAATAAGGACAGACAAAGGCATTAAGTCGATTATATCGACACCAGTGTGTAACGAGTTCTTATTTAATCGACCCCGAAAGGATGAAAGGCAAAGTCGACCTCGGCGGAATTTGAACTCAGAACGTAACGGCAGACGAAATACCGCTAAGCATTTCGCCCGACTTGCTAACAATTGTGCCAGTTCGTCGCCCTAACGAGGAATACTACTCGATTGAACTCGATCAAGGTAAGACTCAGAAGAAAGGCAGCTAAGGTTGGAAAAGAATACGAAGTGGGGTTAGACATACGCGGACAGTCTATCCTGAATCTCTATAAACACAACAATTTTGCCAAAACTCTAAATTAAATAATAATGAAATTATTGTATACAGTGCTCAGGTGCACCACAACTTGTCAAAAGTGCGTATAAAGCAGATGCAGTAATGTACAATGCCTGGGAAGTGAACAGTGTATGAGTCAGATACATGTTTGCGTGTGTATGGAGGGGAGAAGATCAGGTGTAGTGTTGGCGAATCTCAGGAAGCATGGAAGTTTTGAAGGATGCACTGCTCCGACCATGAAATGCCAGAATACATTTGCGATGCAAATACCAAAGTGTTGAACAGACGAAAACTGGGAGAATGGAGTGAACTCGAAATGACTTTGTGTTCAAGTGACCTGCAATTGGTTGTATCTACACTATTAGTCCTCAACAAGGCGGCACATTTGTATGACGTCAGTCGTAGAGTTCAGGTAGTAAGGTGGGGATTCTATAGTAAAAATATCCGGTTTAATTTACTAATTAAACACATTTATTCACCATAGCTCAATTTTACTCTTAACTAACCGTATCTGAAAATCAATCAAGTTATTATGTGGGCAAATGACACACACATACAAATTATATATATATATATAGACACACACACACACACACATATATATATATATATACACACATATATATATACATATATACACACATACATACACACACACACACACACACACATATATATATATATATATATATATATATATATATATATAGCAGCACTCTGTCGGTTACGACGACGAGGATCCCAGCTGATACGATCAACGGAACAGCTTGCTCGTGAAATTAACGTGCAAGTGGCTGAGCACTCCACAGACACGTGTACCCCTAAAGTAGTTCTCAGGGAGACTCAGCGTGACACACAGTGAGACAAGGCTGGTCCTTTGAAATACAAGTACTACTCATTTTGGCCAGTTGAGTGGACTGGATCAACGTGAAATAAAATGCCTTACTCAAGGACACAACGCGTCGCTGGGGAAAACTCATCGCCAGTTTCTCCTTTTCTTTCTTTCTCAAACTTTTCCCATAGCTGACCTGTCGCGAGTACTCTCTCTCCGTTCTCCATCGTTCAAGACATTTTCTACGCGTTACCCACTATTCACGTCTTGTTGGCCCAAAGTCCCTATTTTGTCCGACTCTTTGTCTTCGTCCACCATCCTAAATCACACTCTGTGTTATTTTGCTTGTTTTGTTTCGTTTTGTTGCTCTTGTCCCTAATTCTACGCAAGAAAACATTTTCTGCAGGCCTCGCCAATTGGGAAGCATTCAGTCTTATTGCTAAAGGTGCGAGACTGAAAAGTACCATTTATCGATCACTGACGAAGAATTATGGACTTTCTGCTCGTCTACCTTTTGTCGTTTGGTTATACATTTTTTATATTTATCAAGTAATGGAACGCAACACACACCGAATTTATATATATATAAATCGGTCATCATGATAGATCGGTAGCCACTACAAAAAATTTTTCTCTCCTTGTTTTTTTCTGTGTCCCTTTCTGTAGAAGAGCGTAGGCTCGAAACGTAAAAGACTTTTTCAATTCCTGAGCGTTATACTAATCTGTTTGTTTTGTACACCACCTGTCTTCGTCTTTTGTTTTTTTTCGTAAACTCTCCCTATATATATATATATATATATATATATATATATATATATATGCTTACGGCCATATCACGTTGAAAGCACCGGTTCTCGTCCGATCACCGTAGTTAAGCAACATCGACCCTAGTTAGTACTTAGATGGGTGACCGCTTGGGAAACCTAGGTGCTGTAGGCATTACCTAGTGGAGGCGCAATGGCCCAGTGGTTAGGGTAGCGGACTCGCGGTCGTAGGATCGCGGTTTCAATTCCCAGACCGGGCGTTGTGTGTGTTTATTGAGCGAAAACACCTAAAAGCTCCACGAGGCTCCGGCAGGGGGTGGTGATCCCTGTTGTACTCCTTCACCACTCTTTCTCTCACTCTTTCTTCTGTTGGCCTGCTCGCTTAGCCAGCGGGGTGGCGTAATTCAAAGGCTAAAAACAATGCGAACGCATTGTGACCAGCGATGTGTAGCAACATCTGATGGTCTGGTCGATCACGTGATCACGTGAGATATATATATATATATATATATATATATATATATTTACTCACACAAAGAGAGAGAGGAGAAGGAGGTGTGGGGTGGATACTTAAAATGTAATGAAATAACACTGCATCAAATTTTAAATGTGGTATTCTATCTGGAATGTTTCTGAAGAATAGAAAAATCTTGATGTGATTATTGATACTAATCTAAAATTCCAAGAATGTGCTATAGCTTAAGTTAAAATGCCAATAGTATTGTTCGGATAATAAAATCACATTTCCGCCTGAGTTTCGAGAGGAAGAATGCTGTCACAACCATTAGTTTTTCCCTCTTAAAAGCATATGTATGAGATTAGTTCTGTTTCGCTAAGTCCCATTCATGAATGTGATGAGATATAAAAATAAGAAATACCATAAATTCAATTTAAATTCAAATTTTGTAAGAGGGGTGGGGGACGAAAACATACACACAAAACTTTGTGAAGGTTTTAACTGATAGAACATCAAATATTGTTATATGTTATGGAGAAAATTCCATCGTTATAAATTATTGGAAAGGAAAAACCCGTATAAAAGTTCCTCTTATTAATATTGACCAATATACTCTATCAAATGCAGATTTTAATTTCAAAAATATAGTGGATATTGAATAGGAGAAATGTGCAACATCAAAAATACACAACCTAAACCTCCTGCACCCCTATTATAAGACGATAGACAAATGCTAATCTATGTACTGTTAAAATTGAGAATACGCTTATCTGAATGTATACACCAAGAGTTTATCAACATGTTGTAAATACTTTGGCCCAAATATCATTTCCACTTTACCTATTTCTCTACTACCCACAAGGGGCTAAACACAGAGGGGACAAACAAGGACAGACAAACGGATTAAGATGATTACATCGACCCCAGTGCGTAACTGGTACTTATTTAATCGACCCCGAAAGGATGAAAGGCAAAGTCGACTTCGGCGGAATTTGAACTCAGAAGGTAGCGGCATATGAAATACCTATTTCTTTACTACCCGCAAGGGGATAAACACAGAGAGGACAAACAAGGACAGACAAACGGATTAAGATGATTACATCGACCCCAGTGCGTAACTGGTACTTATTTAATCGACCCCGAAAGGATGAAAGGCAAAGTCGACCTCGGTGTAATTTGAACTCAGAACGTAACGTCACATGAAATACGGCTACGCATTTCGTCCTGCGTGCTAACGATTCTGCCAGCTCGCCGCCTTCCTTTCCACTATGCCTTTGAGCCTTGAAACGCACGGTCCTGAAAAAAAATGTTACTTCTTTTATTAATAAAACGGAGAAGCAATGTCCGTGCAAACATTGAAGAAAGAGACAATTCAAACAGCTTTCTGAGAAATTGAGAATGAAAGGGTGAAAACGTCACTAGAAATATATAGAAAGGGGAATAAATTTAACAAAAGAGATTATCAGTTAAAAGGAAAACAGAAGAGAAGTTGAAAACCAAAGGAAAGTAGAAGAAATGGGAGAGAGTGGGAAATATGAAAAAACATAAGTTTGTGTGAGACAGATATTTCCACAGAAGATAAGCGAAGAGAGAAGCGATCAACCCTGCTCGGTTTTGTGTACGTGTATGGCGTTCTTTCCTTCTGCCACATAAATTTTATCTGCGCTTCTATCTTTAGGGATTAGTTACCGAATGTGTGTTTTATTATACTCACAAACAAATATATACCACTCCCGCTCACAAACACACGATTAGACCTCACACCACATGCACATATATCTATGTAAATGTATGTACATATACATGTATTTGTGTCTATAATTTTCTGACTTCACGTAGCACTTTTTATCAGTGTGTATATCTATATAATGTTTTTTTTAAAATGATCTCAGTTTACTTTTTTCTACAAGGAAGAAATCGATTTCTAACAAACAAGAATCCATTGCTGGATAATAAAATTGAGAAGGAAGCGTTACATTTTAAAATTTAGAAAAGAAGTTCAAATCTTTACTGTTCCACATACGGATTACATTTCTAAAGTGTGTGTTAGCTGGTCAGTTTCTATGCCTGAAAATCCGCACTCTTCAAGATCGTCACCTAAATACTCATTAGCGTAACCAAGTGCAACAATAAATGTTGATCATAATATGAATTTATCATTAAGATAGAAAAAATTCCGATTTCGAAGTAGTTGTCCATAATGTTCTCTTTGAAGCCCATTTGAGAAAAAAATGTTCACATTTGAATATGTAAAATCATATGACTCATATTGCAGCAGAAGATTTACTTTTATCCAAAACAGCTTTATCAAGCGTGATGCATTCACCTTGAGGATGCTTGGATTTGAATGATCCGCCAAGATTTCTTGTGTTAGGAATGTACTCAATAACGTCGCATTTGCCTGTATTTATCGCAGGGCTGTTTTTCCATTGAATGGCATTATATCGTGTTTTAACAACATCATGTCGTAGCAGGACATATTACCTTGATATTGTGGGGGTAGCTTTTGATTACATGTGTCTTTTCTCCTAAACAGTGACATAATTGACATTTCTCGTTGCACTTTGGATTATTTAAGAACGCCACGGTTTCATTTGATCTATTAATGCTTTCCTAATTATCTTCTGCTGCTCATGGATTGTAAAAGCAAAAGCTTTGAGATGTGACATGGTGTAACGGTCATTTCATATTAATATTATCATGGTCTTTCAGTTAACTGGAAATACACTTATGTTAAACCTACTTGTGATAAGCAGAGCGTTTCCGTTTGTGGTCCTTGTTAAGGTGAGATATTCCTGCATGGGAGTTCATCGGCAAGTGAGTACTTCCTGCAAGAATAACGTTCCTGTAAGGCATTATTCTCACAGTATGGCATATCTTTAGTATGTTATACTATTCTATAGTCATGGTATCTTTCTTCGTATCACTTTTGATGTATTTTCAGCAATACCTAGGTCTTTGTAGATCTCATACTCTGGAACACAAGTAATTGAGAAATTACTGATGCAAAGGTTTTTTTTTTAATTTCTTCTGCGTGTGTCAGTTTGAGAATTTTTTTCACGTTCAACAATAAGTTAATGAATATTTCTTTTGACTAAATTTCATTCCTACATTAGCAGAAGCTGTTGTTACGGAATCCAGCTGTTTTTCCAAATTGTACATATTTCCAATATAGATCTTTAAATCGCCCATAAATAAATTAGTGGACACCATTAATGTCTTATGCTGTTAAAACCCCTTGCACATAATAAGTGGGTTTTCGTGTGTATGTGTATGTCTCTTCTATTTTTTTAAATTATTATAAATCTTCCACTGAAGAGGGATCCGGTTCCCAACAAAGGCTCCATTTTTAGGGTGTAGTTAACACAGACCAATTCACATTTGGAACTTGAGAAAAGTCTCGCATATTTTTACTGTTTCACTCAGAGATTGGACTTCTAATGTACGAATCAGCCGGTCAGTTTCTCTTTCTGAAAATTCCAGTTTATCCAGCTTCTCCTCTAAGCATTAACTAACAAAACCTAGTGCTCCAATTATTATTGGTATGAATATGAATTCATAATCTGGATTTAGAAGCTGGAGGTTTCGAAGCAATTGTCCATAGATATCCTCTTTTTCTTTGATTTCAAAGAGATATTTATATCTGTAGGGCAGCTAACCTCTATGATGGTACATTGTTTTGCCCCTCTGTCCCAAATAACAATATCCAGCCTGTTATGTTTACATTTGACAGAAGTTTTAATGGGAATATTCCACCAGTATTCCTTGAGTTGGTGTTTATGAATGTATTCCATAACAGAGAAATTTGCTAAGTTTATTTCAGGACAGTCTTTTTTGACGATGGCATAGTTAATTGCTTTAGCAGCAACATCGACCGCATAGGGAGATAGCACTGTGACGATATTTTAGGACAGCTGCTAATCACATGCGTAATGTCTTCACAGAAACATGACATAGCTTGCACTTGCCGTTGCACCTTGTGATTACAAGCGTGACACTGTTTCTGTTGTTCACCAGGTACTTTGTGGTTATCTCCTGTTCCTGGATTGCAAACACAGCTTTCAAAGTGCGATGTACTGGTTTGTGTCTACTTTCCTCTACAAGCTCTCGGGCAATATACCCATGCATGGTCTTTTTTAGTATGCTGAGTGCTTTCCACCCAGTTCTTCTTCGAGGTAAGAGAGTCCAGCTGTTTTGGGGCTGTATAGGAGATCATAACTAATAGAGTATGTATGTATGTATGTATTATGTGATAGTTGTGTGGTTTCCAAACACTCACAGCATATGAAGCGCTCGCACAGTGACAAATACAAACACAGACACACGAACTTACAAACATAAATACACATACACGCGAATGCAGATCCACAGAAGTACAAACACAACGCATTGACTCTTACCAGAAGCAATCATAGAACATAAATATACTAATACACACATAAGTTGCAGCAATGACTTGTAGAATACCGAGTTACGCATTCCATTAATTATTGTTTATCTGAAAGTAATTTATTTTAAATTCTATCTATTTGAATTAAATTTAAATTTAAAAGTTTATTTTTATGCATGTACCTCCTGAATTTTGTAACAAGTCGTGTTAAAAAGTAAGTTTCTTTTATGCATGCTTTTAATCGAATAATTTGACAACTTCTTTCACTTTCTTATGCAAAGACGCATGAGTAGAGACACTCAAATACGCATATAAATACATAAACACACGCATAAATACCTCTACAGACACATACTTCAAGAAGTAGAAACGCATAAATACCTCTACAGACACATACTTCAAGAAGTAGAAACGCATGCATACATACTGACAGATAAGTAGTCGCAGTACTTTCTGCAGAGACTGGAGCCGTGAAATTGGAAATATTATTAACACGTAACATAACTGAATTTTAGTCATTTTCTCTAGAAACATGTAGACAATCAGTTTGCTGAACGTTTCTCACAAAATTAGTTGAAAAATGAGGAACATTTTTGAGGTGTTATTGCATGTGTGTATGTAAGTATATATGAATGAATGTATCTCTCTCTCTCTCTCTCTCTCTCTCTCTCTCTCTCTCTCTCTGTATATATATATATATATATATATATATATATATATATAATTAGATGTAAATTAAACTATATCTTCAGTCATTTAGATTGCAGCCGGCCATGCAGCCTCACCGCTTTGAATTTTAGTCGATCGCACCGACCAGTACTTATTCCTTTATGAAGCCTATCGGGTGCTTTTCCCGAACCGCTAAGTTAATTATATATATATATATATATATATATATATATATATATATATATATCGTACAAAGAGAATAGATAGATTGATTGATTTACTAGATGTTCACGGCTGGAATGCTTGTGTTTTATTTCCTTTTAGAGAAGTGGTTACTGAAACGCTAGAAAACTTTTAAGGAGTGAGAAAAAAAGAAATGAAACAAAAACATCTGTATCTGTGTTAGAAACTATATAATGGTTGTGTTCGAGCTAAATTTATGAAGCAGAATTGTCAGGTTTCATTCAAGAAACTCATTGCCAACTGCGAACTATATTTCACAGACAACGCCGGGTACCCAAGTGTTTTCAATTGTTTGTGCAAAAATTATCCATAAAGAACTTCTATAGCTGCTGTACGTGCTTTTTTAATGGATTTTATTTGAACTGCAATTGAGAATGCCATCAGCTTCAATGCAGATAGTAATCTTTTTTCCTTGGTTGAAAGGATTGTGTTGCAGGTGGTCAGCCTTCCTTTGTATCGCCTTCATAACGTTTAACTATGAAATTATTCTAAATAATGTTGTATCGCTTTACATTCACTCTTCTATGTATCTCTCTCAATATTACTCTCATGGTGCACTGACGTGGATGCTTCTTATTGTCCTTCGGTTTGCATGAAATAGCATGCATATTTTACTCAATTTCGCTCTGTCTTTTTTATTTTAATGGGAGAAATACTACGTGAGATTATGTGTGTGTTGGTACTCCGTCGGTTACGACGACGAAGATTCCAGTTGATCCGATCATGGAACAGCCTGCTCGTGAGATTAACGTGTAAGTGGCTGAGCATTCCACAGACACGTGTACTTTTGAAGTAGTTCTTGGGGAGATTCAGCATGACACAGAGTGTAACAAGGCTGGCCCCTTTGAAATACAGGTACAACAGAAGCAGGAAGAAAGAGTGAGAGAAAGTTGTGGCGAAAGAGTACAGCAAGGACACCACCACCTCCTTCCAGAGCCTCTTGGCGCTTTAGGTGTTTTCACTCAATAAACACTCACAACGCTCGGTCTGGGAATCGAAACCGCGATCCTACGACCGCGAGTCTGCTACCCTAATCACAGAGCCACTGCACCTCCTCACATAAGATTATATACCGTGTTTAATAACATGTTAAATGCACCGCGATTTCAGCAGCGCATATTCAAGGAGGAAATTTCAAGGGTATCAAAGCTTATGGGAGGCTCAACGTCGCATATATGACCCTGAGTGATATTTTGAGACATTTTCTGTGAAAACGTGTGTCTTATGTACCATCAGATGCATTAGTTCTACATACTCCAAAAACGGCGATGGTTACTGGTGAATGTTTTTCTTCTCCTATGTCTGATCAGTCAGGGCTGACCTGGGAATAAACAACAACATCCTAATAAATATCGATTTCGAAATTTTGGCACAAGACCAGCAATTTTGTGGGGGGCGATTAAGTCGAGAACATCGATCCCAGTGATCAACAAGAACTTATTTTATCCATTCCGAAAAACTGAAAAGAAAAAGTCGACCTTAGTGGAATTTGCACTTAGAATGTAAGGCCAGACGAAATGCTGCGAAGCTTTTTGCCCGGCGTGCTTCGAGTCTGCCAATTGCCGTCTTACCAAGTAAATAGATATTGATTTCAAATTTTTGCACAAGGCCATGTGCCTCCACGCATACTTCGTTTATAACCCTCGATCTCATTATGCTGTGATCATACATTAAGAATGTCCCTTCCTTCATCGTCCCAACAAAATAGTCAGGAGATAGTGCTTCTAATGTATTTCCTATTGATTCCTGAATCTTCATTAAAGGCAACCAGCTTCTCTTCCAATTACATTTGCATAATTGATTCGGAGATTTGCTTGTTTCAAGCATTTTTGTTTGTCTTTACGTGACTTATTTTATTATTCATTTCTCTCTTATCATGCTCTGTACTTGAATTGTAGTCCTGCTCTGTATTCTGACCTATTTTCAGCAATTGCCTACCAAAGTTACAATTTTCACCATTTACCAGTTATAGGAAGTAATACGCGGTGGATGTTAGATATAGGCTGCTATATTGTAGAAGACATAACCCATCTATTTCTCTTTTACACCAATTAGCTATTCACTCCATGTTTGAGTTCAACATGAATAGACACTAACTTTAGATTTTGACACTGTTTTGTCTTTTCATGCACGCACTTTCCATTCTGCTCTCCATATCTATTTTTACATCTGATCTATCTTTAAAATCATAACGTGCCTATATACACCTTCCCGTTGATTTACGCCTACACAATGAAATTATTGACATTAATTTGAAAATATGACTGTACCATGCAACACGCTCTAAAAGGGTTCCACTATATTCTCGTCAGAGTGAGGTCTAAATTTTTAATATTTCTACACAGTAAAAATCCCTTTTGCACACAATTGTTCAGCGTTCTAAAAGACCATTAACTAAATTATTTTATTTGAACAAAACAAAAATATTGCTTTCTGATTCTTTTTACAAACAGTTTAATTTCTTCATTATGATACTCTTGAATGAAACCCATGCTTGTACAAATTGAATTTGTAATAGTTAGCTGAACGTATATCCTGGCCATCTTCGTATTCGGATTTACCAAGTGTTTGATAGCTTTCTATACCGCGTGATATTACTGACTTACTTATTATAAGGAGATGTACTTGCATAGCAAGTGAACTGATCTGAGATCGTGTGCTGGAACGAAAACAATTGCAGCGCGGGAGGTGCAGCACGGAGTTTTGTCAGTGAACAGGTCACGGTCTCAAAGCGACGAAAATATTTTGACAAATTAAATTTAAATGTTGAAGTGAATCTAACGGTTCTTGTGTATGTCTTAAATGGCTTATAAACACCTTCCACGCTGCAATTGTTTATTAAAAGGAGTTGTAAGAAACGTGCCAATTGGAAGTTGCAAATAAAAGCAAAAGATCTTTACCAAATTCTTTTAGAACAGTTACAGAGAACGAAGCCTGTATGCGGGACATGCTCTATATGTTTCCTAGTTTGTCTAGATGGGTATTTTGTATCTCACACATATTTAAAGTAGTAGAATAAACAATATTTTATTTATCAGATATGTCTTTGGCTGTATACCAATTCTCTGGGTAATTTGAGTCTATATAGAATTAGAATTAGTTATGTTCATATATTAGAATTTGAATTAGTTCTGCTCATATATTTTCAAACTATTTTTAAAATGTAACGTGTACAGGTTTTAAACGCATCAATCGATTTGAATTAATCTAATGTTTTCCGAACAATGAAGAGCAAAGAATGTTTGCTGTAGCCATTCATAACAACACTAAATATGTCACATTAAAAATCATAAAATACAACTCTAAAGTGTATCTTTTTTATTCTTATATTCTTTAGAATATTTTCTTTTAAACACAAAGCGTTTTCATTACACACGTTGCTATGGCGATTCGAACGTAAAGAAAGAAAAGGGTTTGTTTACAAGGAATATGCTGTAATATCGTCATTTGAAAGAAAGCCAATTCTTCAAAGATGCTCTAAACACTTAGATTTTAGTGAAAAGAAATATTAGTTTATAACGATTACTTTTTCTCATCTTTTAATTTCCAAATTCTTATGTCGATTATTGAAAGAAACGCTACTGATTTAAAGTTCTAGTTTATATATATATATAATATATATATATATATATATATTAAAAATATACAGGCAACTAGTTTACATGCGAATCTAGCTATGTGTATATTTGAAATCTAAAGGCTCCCTACTGACGAAAACTAGCCTCAGTAAATATTTTTTTTACTGGAATGAGTTAGAAACCATGGTCTAGGAATTAAATTAGATGGTAAACGTTTTTAATTTTCAATCCTTTCGAGAATTTATCCACAATTGTTGATTTGAGTTTTCTACTGCTCTTTCTAGCACAAGGCTTTCCTATTTGGAAGCCTCTTAATGTGTTCTAATGTACACAATATTTTATATATATATATATATTATATATATATATAGTTAATCCAAATATGAGCAAAGAGAAAACACAACAACGCGAGGACGTGGAACAAGTATAATGCTATTGGACGTTCAGGAAAGGAAAGAAAAGGATGATTTAACGTTTCGCGCGGAGCTCTTCATCAGAAACATAGAAAAAGGAAAGGTCCAAGGAAGGGAAGACGGAGAAAGAAAATCGCAAACGATACACACGTGGTCACATATTGTATATATGTGTGTGTGTATTGTATATATGTGTGTGTGTGTGTGTGGTGTGTGTGTGTGTTTATATATAAAATTCACAAGTTTTTATTCTTCCTCTGTTTATTTCCTTTTTATCCTTTCTGCTGAAGAGCATAAGCTCGAAACGTAAAAGACTTTCTCACCTTCCGAGCGTCAAACTAATACATCTGCTTATTGTTTATACACTGTATTCGTCTTTTGTTTTCCTGTAAATTTCAACTATATATATATATATTTACTCTTTTTACTTGTTTCAGTCATTTGACTGCGGCCATTCTGGAGCACCGCCTTTAGTCGAGAAAATCGACCCCAGGACTTATTCTTTGTAAGCCCAGTACTTATTCTATCGGTCTCTTTTGCCGAACCGCTAAGTGACAGGGACGTAAACACACCAGCATCGGTTGTCAAGCAATGCTAGGGGAACAAACACAGACACACAAACATATTCACACACACTTATATATATATACATATATACGACAGGCTTCTTTCAGTTTCCGTCTACCAAATCCACTCACAAGGCATTGGTTGGCCCGGGGCTATAGCAGAAGACACTTGCCCAAGATGCCACGCAGTGGGACTGAACCCGGAACCATGTGGTTGGTTAGCAAGCTACTTACCAAACAGCCACTCCTGCGCCATATATATATATATATATATATATATATATATATATATATGTATATGCTCAGTCATTTGACCGCAGCTATGCTGGAACACTGCCTTTTAGTCGAACAAATCGACCCCAGAACTTATTCTTTGTAAGCCTAGTACTTGTTCAATCGGTATCTTTTGCCGAACCACAAAGTTACGGGAACGTAAACACACCAACATCGGTTGTCATGTGATTGTCGGGAGACAAACACAGACACAGAAAATACATATCTATATATACGAGGACGGATTTCTTTGTTTCCGTCTACCAAATCCACTCACAAGGATTTGGTCAACCGGGGGCTATAGTAGAAGACACTCGCCCAAGGTGCCATACAGAGGGACTGAACCCGGAACCATGTGGTTGGTAAGGAAACCACTTACCATACAGCTACTCCTACGCCTATATATACACTTACAGATAAACCTCTACCCATTTGTGCTCTTCTGAGCCATCTAATTACGGGCATGCTTAAGAGAGTGACCAATCATGTTAAACCCGGTATTTATTTTTTTAATCTAATAATTATTTTATCGGACTCTGTTTGTAGAATCGCTAGGTTATAGGATATGTGACACTACATCATAATTTAGATCAGGCTCAAACATTCATACACTCACACACAAGTTAACATTCATGAATATATGTTTATATCTGTGTCTGTGTGTAGATTATATATATAATAACAATAATAAATGGTGAAAATCATTAATGGATTTTACCAGGTGGTCAGCGCGGAAATAAAAACCTCATAGCTAAATTTTACAAATATTTTATAATTATATACATAATTGTAACAAGGGCTTGAAATTTCCTCAAGACACCTAATGAAGGCTATCAGCCGAAACGTTGTCTTAAAAACAAAAAAGATGACAAATATCCGTCAAATGTAAATAATATACATAATTCCTCATCTCTTAAATACAGAACTGTAAAAGTAAATTCATTATAATACACGTCATGCTAAAGTGTATAAAAAAACAACATATTTTATACTGCATGCAAATTACTATGATAAAATAAAATTGTATTTATGGTGAAGTCGAATCTATATAACAGCGAAGGTACGAAACCGATGTAACTATAAGCAAAGATAATTCGCATTATGATACATTAATGGAATAGTTCTGCGAATTAAACAAATTATTACTAAATTACTTTTGATTGATTACTTGTAAATTTATAAAAAATTATCATTCAAAGATTGAATTATTGCGTAAAGATGACATTAGTATGTGCACACAATTGTTTTGTTAAAATTGAGTATACGATAATTTAACTTAATTAATTTTTAATATAATTTAATTTCGATGAACTAAATAAATTTCTTGTGATAATAGGATGCCTCAGAATGTACAATATATAGTTAGTCCAATACTTTTGAGCAACAATGCTAGTCCGATAATTTTTAAGGATTATTATGACGTTCTGTAGCCCTTTTGAGCATACTCTTTTACTTGTTTCAGTCATTTGACTGCGGCCATGCTGGAGCACCGCCTTTAGTCGAGCAACTCGACCCCGGGACTTATTCTTTTTGTAAGCCCAGTACTTGTTCTATCGGTCTCTTTTTTTTGCCGAACCGCTAAGTGACGGGGGACGTAAACACACCAGCATCGGTTGTCAAGCAATGTTAGGAGAACAGACACAAACACACACATACATATATATATATATATATATATATATATACGACAGGCTACTTTCAGTTTCCGTCTACCAAATCCACTCACAAGGCATTGGTCGGCCCGGGGCTATAGCAGAAGACACTTGCCCAAGATGCTACGCAGTGACACTGAACCCGGAACCATGTGGTTGGTTAGCAAGCTGCTTACCACACAGCCACTCCTGCGCATTTTTCAATTCTAGCTTCGTACTTTTTAAGGCAACGCTTGTAATGTTTTATATATGTACCGTATTTCTCCTAATGGTGTGGCAGCTCCTAATAAACTGACACCCAAATGCCGCCCAATTGAAATAACGTGACTGTCACAATAATAAAGAAGTACGATAAAATCGATAATAATTGTCGTTTTTGTTCATTATCATACGGAGAGATACTCAACAGCAGCTAGTATATTATAAGCTGTAATATAAAGAAATGTATTTTTTTAAAAATGTTAAAAATAGACGCAGGAGTGGCTGTGTGGTAAGTAGCTTGCTTACGAACCACATGGTTCCGGGTTCAGTCCCACTGCGTGGCACCTTGGACAAGTGTCTTCTTCTATTGCCTCGGGCCGACCAGAGCCTTGTGAGTGGATTTGGTAGACAGAAACTGAAAGAAGCCCGTCGTATATATGTATATACATGTGTGTGTGTTTATGTGTTTGTTCCCCCCCAACATCGCTTGACAACCGATGCTGGTGTGTTGACGTCCCCGTTACTTAGCGGTTCGGCAAAAGAGACCGATAGAATAAGTACTAGGCTTACAAAGAATAAGTCCTGGGGTCGATTTACTCGACTACAGGCGGTGCTCCAGCATGGCCAAAGTCAAATGACAGAAACAAGTAAAAGAGTAATATTAATTTTCAGAAAATCATTAGCAAAATCAAAAACGGCATACGATGCCATGAAGAGAAGGTTAAAATGAGTAACATAAAACTGTCGAAGACAGCTCCATACCAAACTATCGCTCATTGGTTGATGTTGATTGGAAATCGACCAATGAAACGCGATCACCACGTAAACGGCCACGGACCCTTACACTTTCATTCGCAACCTAGGCATATATTATCAGACACAGTAGACTCGACTATAACATTTTGTTGTCGATCATTGCGTGTCTAACAGATATACATACAGGTCTGTGTGTGCACGCATGTATGTATGTATATTTCTTTTCTGTTTTTAATTATTTAAATTCTTCCTGAGAAGAGGAAATTGGTTTCTAACAACGATACAAAGCTTCATAATTGGAATGGGGATAACGAAAACAATGTCACATTTTAAACCAGATAAAAGTCTTGCAGAGTTTTACTGTTCCGCTAACAGATTGTATTTGTAATGCGCGAATCAGTTGGTTTATTTTGCTTTTTACTGGAAACCCAAGCTTATCCAGTTAAGCACTTATTCACAAAACCAAGTGCTCCAATTATTATTAGTATAAATGTAAATTTGTGGAGGCGCAATGGCCCAGTGGTTAGGGCAGCGGACTCGCAGTCATAGGATCGCGGTTTCGATTCACAGACCGGGCGTTGTGAGTGTTTATTGAGCGAAAACACCTCAAAGCTCCACGAGGCTCCGGCAGGGGATGGTGGTGATCCCTGCTGTACTCTTTCACCACAACTTTCTCTCACTCTTACTTCCTGTTTCTGTTGTACCTGTATTTCAAAGGGCCGGCCTTGTCACTCTCTGTGTCACGCTGAATATCCCCGAGAACTACGTTAAGGGTACACGTGTCTGTGGAGTGCTCAGCCACTTATACATTAATTTCACGTGCAGGCTGTTCCGTTTATTCAGATCAACCGGAACCCTCGTCGTCGTAACCGACGGAGTGCTTCCATCCCAAATGTAAATTTATAATCTGGATACAGAGGCTGGAGGTTTCGAAGCAATTGTCCATGGTTGGTTTCTTTCTCTGATTCCCAAAGAAATAGTCACATCAGCACGACGACTGACCTCTATGACAGTACTTACTTTTTCTTGTCCCACCCACCCGGCCTGGTATTCTTACAATTGACAGATGTTTTGGTGGGAATGTTCCACCAGTATTCCTTGTGTTGATATTTGTGTACCTATTCAATAGCTGGGGGATTCTCTAAATTTATTCCAGGACAGTCTTTTCTCTCGAATGGCGGTATATATTGTTTTTGCAACAATGTCATGTCGTTTAAGGAGGTGATACCTTGATGACATTTTTTAAACAGCTGCTAATCACATGTGTGATGTCTTCCACAAATATGACATAGTATATATTTTCTATTGCATCTTGGAACTCTGAGTATGTGTATATGGGCACCATAAGGCCTTACACTTTTTGTTTCACATTATAATCATTCTTTTTAGAAAAGACCTTTGAACGAGTCGTTCGCATCTTTTCCTGATCAGGGTTTTTCTAGTTTTAGCGTGTGCCTTTCTTATTAGCGTTACTTCACACAACTTATCTTCATCTTGTCCCGATGTCGAAAGGCAGTCTATGTATATGATTGTTTTTCATTTTTTCCACTCTTCTCACAACTCGAGTGATCTACTGTTCTTTTCACCGACCTTACTCTGTTACTGTGTTTACCTCAACATTTTTTCTGTTTCGCCATCACGTCTGCTCGTCTAAACCTTCCTTCACAGCTTACGTTGGGGACGTTGCCAATTTGAATAATATTGTCGGGAAGTGTCGAAAATTTGGTCGAAAACTATTGAGAAGTTGAGCGTCTTTGCGAATGTCAATCGTTTTCTTATACTGGGTATTAATATCGCTTCTGTAGCTAATATATATATTTAGTAACTACTTTATACAGCAACAGGAAAAGCAAATTGAATGAAAGCTGTAACCATCGGACCAAAGCCATTTATATGTATTTGGTTCCCCTCAACTTCGATACTGGAAATATCTTAAAAATTTTTATTCGATATCTATGAACTGCTTATAGTTGACGAAATGTTGCGACGAATTTTTAGAAACGGAAATTATTCTAAGACACGGAAAATATTCTAAGAAGTTTCAGCTATCTAGATATGCATTTCCTACATCGCTTTCGACAAGTCTTCAACGAAGAGCTCTATGTGCAATGAGACTTCTATTTCTTATACACGTAGTTCTTAAAGGCCCAATATTCTGTGCAATACTTGTAGTGGTTGACATCCTCTAGTTACTATTACTCTCATATTTCTAAGACGATCGGCGCTTACTACAAAATTTCTGCTTCCCTTATAGTAAATATACCGCAAATTGTACGTGTTGTATATAATATGGCAACACATATGTTAGGAATTACGCGTAGCAAGAGAGAAAATTCAAACAAGTTCCAACAAAATTCATTGAAGTTGTCACAGAAAAACGTGAAGATGTTCCAGAAAGGAGAAAAGAATTGTTTAGAAATCAGAAAGTATTCTACTTTTGAGAGAATTTGTTCATCGATTTAAATGATGTGCCATTATAATATATAGAACTACACTACATGTGATTTTGTATACGTTTCTGCTCTCTCTCTCTTTCTTTCTCTCTCTCTCACACACACACACAAAGGTACACACACACACATACGTAAGCAGGTGTATGAATATGTGTGTGTATTTTAAGATATGATTCACAATCGCATTACTTAAATCTTCACAGGAATGAAAAAAATATCCCTGAAAGTGTCACACCTTTTTCCAACTTGTGTGAAGCTTTAAATGATTGGATTCTGCTTCAAGCTTATATATACGCATAAATATTAACTGTACGAAACGAGTTGATATCTCTTTTCTTTTTTTGTTTGGACGCCTTGCACACCTTCATTTTTTTATCTAACGCTCAGTGTCACTTTCGCTCTCTTTCCCTCCCTCCCTCCCTCTCTCTTTCCCTCTCTCTCTCTCTATCTATCTATCTACCTATCTATCTACCTTAGACTACGTGGGCAGAGATAGAAATAGACGGGGGTGCAAATGCCTCAGAAACCTGCTCAGACGCTTTCAACTGTCTGACAGGTACCGGCTCGACCACCCGAGTGCGCCAACGTGGACATTGAGCATGAACCTATAAAACAAAAAGAGAAAGGGCGCCTTGTTCTCATTGTTTTTTCCGAGGTTACCGTGGTTTTTTCGGTAGGTTTTTTTTCTCCAGGGATAACCTTAGTCAGTGGGAATTTCTGTTGTTAAAATATTATCTTGTTATCTCTTTGTGTACACGTCCTAAACGTTTTCCACCTCTGTTGATCGGTTTTGAAAAGAAAAATTCTACATTGTATTATTCTTCTGTGTTCGACCCTGTGCGGTTTAATAAAGAAATCTACCTATCTATCTACCTATCTCTCTACCTCTCTACATACCTCCCAACCTATTAATCTACCTACTTACCTATTTATCTATCTATGTACCTACCTACCCATTTATCTATCTACCTACCTATTTATCTATCTTCCAACCTACCTATCTACCTACCTACCTATTTATCTATCTACCTATCTATCTATCTACCTACTTACCTATTTATCTATCTATGTACCTACCTACCCATTTATCTATCTACCTACCTATTTATCTATCTATCTTCCAACCTACCTATTTATCTATCTATCTATCTATCTACCTACCTACCTACCTACCTACCTACCTACTTATCTATCTATGTATCTACCTACCTACCTCTGTCTCTCTATCTATCTATCTGTGTGTGGTGTGTGGTAGTGCTTATGTAACCCCGCTTGACAATGAGTTTGACTACGTCCTTGAAACTTGGCGATTCAGCATAAAACAGAAGCCTATAAAATTTCTCGACGTAAATATAATAATTTAAGCAAGAAAATTTCATAAAAATAGCTCGTCTTTAATTTAAAATTGATTAAGCAATCATATTTTTGTCAGATAAGTCTTTTTAGTATAAATTGTCTAGAATGTTTAAGGTTTTCGCTGATTACAGCTTTTAGTATTCGCCGGAATAGAGCAATGATAAATTATCGTTTTTAGATATATTATTTGGAAAAGTAAAAATAAAACTGAATAAAATTGAGACAGGTATATATAATAAACCAACAAATTCAAGACAATATTTACTTCTTGCTTCATACCACCCAATGTACACGTGAGTTAATGTCCTGTAACTATCTTGCAAGAAGAAACTGCATCATTATATCACATACGCACATCCAGGAAAAAAAGACCAAGTTAACAAAAAGATATTTTAGTCGACGTTATCCACCATCATTATTTAATAATATAAACGAAAGAGCAGAGGATATTCATGACAGCTATTTAAGAAGTGTGAAAATGAAAACAGAAGCAAATATTTTACTGTAGATTTTCATCTCCAAACCTATGAATATGGAGAAATTTTTAAGTAATTCAACAAAATTTATACCCTGGTTAAAAGATGCTTCTATTTTGAGGAGAATTTTAGTAAAACAAAAACATAACTCAAAAAGAAAACACATTCATGGAAAAATTATCTACTAACATCAAACAAAAATTTACTCTTTTTGAAGCGAAACTCGAAGGTTTTTGATATATTGTAATAAGTTAAACACTGATCAACAATGTTTAGCTGTCTAGCTAAACAATGTTGATCAAAGTGTGTGTGTCTTTTCAAAATTTTCACAATAACTGTTCATGGTTTTTGGGAAAATTAATTTGTCATAACATGCTGTGGATGTGGCGCGAATTATATTGGACAAACAAGCATGTAACCTATAAAACGTATGACAGTTTACCAACAACAAATCCGAACACTAGAAGTATTCGACTCAGTGAGCATTTAGATACATACCCCCTCCCCCAAAGTCTCAGGCGTTGTATCTATAGTAGAAAGGATTATCCTTATTACTTTCCTCACCTCCTGAACAATGTGGAAACTTTTAAACATGGT
Organism: Octopus sinensis; assembly: GCF_006345805.1. Lineage (NCBI taxonomy): Eukaryota > Metazoa > Mollusca > Cephalopoda > Octopoda > Octopodidae > Octopus > Octopus sinensis. The sequence continues at coordinate 198,538,764 of NC_042997.1, read as the reverse complement.
ATATGTGTCTGTGTACGCGCGCACGCGCGCACACACACACACACACACACACACATATTTATATATATATATAACACATATATATGTCATGTATGAAGAGATGTATGCATACTAAGTAGTGAAAATGTGCACAAATTTTATGGATACACAAATGTGTGATGATGCACTACAGATGACCGCTATATAAACTTCAAAGTAATAATGACGTCCTTGCCTTTATCAACAAAGTCATCTTTCAAGTAATCTTTTACGCAGTCCAAGTTATGCTTATAAGCAACCTTTCATTACAATCCTTTATAAATTTCATCTTTACTCCGATAGAAATCTGACCTATCATACCTTTACTTATACGCATGCTTGATTGAACCCAAGCAGTTACTTTCCAACCTCTCAATGAAGATTACTCATTTGGAATGTCTCTTACTTTTGCTCCTATACAATTCTAACCCTTCACACGTATTTATTTACAAGCTTAAATAATCCAGACAATCATTTCATAACCTTTCGACACAAGCCATTGAAATTCATCTGTCCTTAAACTAGACTCTTATGCAATTGAATTTTCTTACGTCACTTTCATATGTATGCATGAATAAAGCCATACAATAACTTCACAATCTTTCAAAATGAATCACTGACCAGCGGTCCTATACACTTTAAAAATGCATTTCATCTAGTCTTACATGTAGGCTTGAATGAGTCTAAACACTAGCATTAAAACAATCATTATTTCCCATTCTACATTTTATCTACGTCGCAATAGCAACCTTTCTGAGAATTAACTGTTCACGCAGAACAATCTCTTCTGCATCGTTTCATTTCCATTACAACCGTATAAACCTCTGCATTCGTCCTCTTCTTTTCCTTTTCAGTATCCCACCTCCTTTTCCCACTAATTCTCCAGTCGGCCCACGAAAGGTTCATTTCGCCCACTGAAACTACCCATAACGAAATTTTTTTATATGTGGTGAATATACCATTTTCTATCACACCTAAGTTGCAGTCACGTCAACCTACTGACAATGGGAGCAAATACAAACAATTGTATTCCACCTAAGTCGACTGTTCCTTTTCTTTCGGGATTAATAAAATAAGTGCGACTGGCCCAATCCCCAAACATTTCAGGCCTTGTAACCTTTAGTAGAAAAGAATATTACAAAGAGTTACTTCATTGAGCAGATGATAGATGCCGACACAAATTCTTCACTCTTTATAATACACAATATTAGGAAGAAATAAAACAATGTATGCCTTATATGATTATCATGACTTATCTCTCTATATATAAAGCTGAAGTTGTCTGTGTATGGCAGGTTTGGTAACCTTCAACTAGCACTATCTCCTCCGAGTCCCTGCGGCGCAAGTTGACCGAAATCGAGAGTATGAGAGAAGAAGGCTTGCTCTTCCTTCCATAGAAGAAAAAAATTCAAATCGGACCATGTTAACACCAAAAATTATTTACATCAAAAAGGTGCTTTTTTTTCTTTGAAAATCCCTATTTTTTACGATTTTTCGACTGCTGTGTCGCCATTTTTCGGTCTATTTCAACCAGAAGAATGTTCACTTAAAGAGAATAACAAGCTACACAATGCAGAATTTTTACTTTTCAAAAATTCTAATTCTAAAGGGTCGAAACAAACCCGAGCAACGTCGGGTGATACTGCTAGTTCCTGATATTTTGGATTAATAAGCGAAAGTTTAGGGAGCTGATGTAACAAGCCAAAAGTTCACTATTTTATCTGGTGGCATCTCATTCAAATTCAGTGCGACGACACCTGTTGTCTCAGTCGAAATATTTATATATCAACCTATATCTTTGCTTGTCTGTATGTGGCAATCACAAAAGACAGTGTCTCACAAAACTTGTTAATTAATATTATGTAGCAAACACATCAAGGAAAGTAATTAAAAACACTTATAACATTTATTTCTTTTACTCTTTTACTTGTTTCAGTCATATGACTGTGGCCATGCTAGGGCACTGCCTTTTAGTCGCGCAAATCGACCCCAGGACTTATTCTTTGTAAGCCCAGTACTTATTCTATCGGTCTCTTTTGCCAAACTGCTAAGTGACGGGGACGTAAACACACCAGCATCGGTTGCCAAGCGATGTTGAGGGGACAAACACAGACACACTAACATATACACGCACACACACACGCACATATATATATATATATATATATATATATATATATATATATATACGACGGGCTTCTTTCAGTTTCCGTCTACCAAATCCACTCACAAGGCTTTGGTCGGCCCGAGGCTCTAGTAGAAGACACTTGCCCAAGGTGCCACGCAGTGGGACTTAACCCGGAACCATGTGGTTGGTAAGCAAGCTACTTACTACACAGCCACTCCTACGCCTATCTGTTTATTTTCATACTAAAAAATTAATTTCCTTGACATTCAGAATTATCTATCCTTGAAAATTTTGCATATTACCTACTAGAAGTTCTATATATTGCTCTATATTGGTTCCTAATTTGGGGCACAAGGACAAAGGGTGAAAGGCAAAATTGACCAAGGCAAAATTCGAGCATAGAACGTAATGACGGACGAAATACCACTAAGCATTTCGTTTTGGCGTGATAATATGTTATTTATATTAAAACTCTATATTACTTTAAATAGCACAACCATTAACATTCGGTTTGTGTTTTATACTTTGAAGATATATCGGATCTTTACCTTTTGACCTACAGAATATAAAATCTTGCCTTAAAAGTTTGCTCCCGGCAACTACCCACTGAATAATCTAATATATTCTGCAGCAGTTGTAATATTTCTGGTATTAGTAAGGCAGGAGTTTTACCTTTTGACCTAAAGATTTAAAAAATAATTTTTTGTAACTAAACACTTTCAAACTTTGGACGCTGGTAGAATATGTCATATAAAATATATTTTACTCTTAGCATTTTTGAGAAAAACTTATATTTACGAAGTTATTTCATGTTAAAGTTCTCGTATTTCGGTAATTTCAACCAATCGATGACGTGTATTCAGCTGAATAAAATTACTGCTGTTGTTTGTCAACAAGAACTTCCGGCAGTGTATATTTCGTTTGTTACTATTGTTTATGTTAACCCTAACCCAAACACCCTAACGTAATCTGTAGGTCAAAAGGTAAATATCCCATATATCATACTTCATTGTCATGTAGCAAAACCATAGTTGTCTACCTTGAGAACCCGTATCGAACGATGAATTGTCATCGACATACATACCGAGCTCCAGTCCCACCTTGCTTCTAATATGCAGTAGTTTATCGAATTGTGTCCATCAGCAGTACAAAATATTATTTTATTTCTGCTGGTTACACTGTCTTTGTATATTTCTTGGGAAGTTTGGTTAAAGAGCACGTTGAAAGCCTGTATCAATTAGTGACGGTGGGTAGTTCCTGATGATGAGTGTATCCTCTTGTTCATGTATTCGTGTGTCCTTGGTGTTTGTGTTAGAAACTAATAATACAAATCTTTTTTTGCTAGGTTGAAAGGGATATTCATTGTAGTGTGTCTGGTCTGGCATGACTTGAAGGATAGATATTGCTTGGAGTCCGTGGGCTTATGGTATATATGAAGGCGGCGAGCTGGCAGAAACGTTAGCGCGCCGGGCGAAATGCTTAGCGGTATTTCGTCTGCGTTACGTCGTGAGTTCAAATTCCGCCGAGGTCGACTTTGCCTTTCATCCTTTCGGGGTCGATAAATTAAGTACCAGTTACGCACTGGGGTCGATGTAATCGACTTAATACCTATGTCTGTCCTTGTTTGTCCGCTCTGTGTTTAGCCCCTTGTAGGTAATAAAGAAATAGGTATATATCGGTTTCTCTTTCGTTGTTTGATTTCTTAATGAGGATGTCGAGGAAAGTAAGTTGTTACTCTACCCTTGTGTTCAACGGCGTGGGTGCCAACAGAATATTTGGGAGCTAACTGAATCCTTAATGCAAGTGACATTTTTTGTGTTTGTTCCTTCTAAGTTTGTCTGGACTAAGTTGTGATGTAGATATTTTTTAAAGTTGCTATAGTAACATGGGTGTATTTTAGGTTGTTTTAAGAGTGATTGTATATATAGTGGCAGAGACTGTGAGGACTGAGACCTGCAATAGCCCTACGTGCCAACTTCCTTTCTCTTTTACTTTTTTTTTATTTGTTTCAGTCATTTCACTGTGGCCATGCTGGAGCACCGCCTTTAGTCGAGCAAATCGAACCCATGACTTATTCTTTGTAAGTCTAGTAATTATTCTTTCGGTCTCTTTTGCCGAACGGCTAGGTTACGGGGACGTAAACACACCAGCATCGGCAGTCAAGTGATGTTGGGGCGGGAGACAAACACACACACAAACATACACACACACATACATACATATATATATATATATATATATATATATATTATATATATATATAGAAAATAGTAAAGTGTGAAAAAACGACAGAAGGCTTAAATGTTAAAAAATATATATATTTGTGTCAAAATGTCTGGAGAATATTGGAAAAATTTTTTTTCCTTTCCTTAAAATGACATAATTTAAAAATTTTTAAAGAAATTACCGGTTTCGCGTGTAGCTTTTCAAATTTCTTGTGACGTTATGTTTATATTGCATGGAATTATCGTTGTTTTTATTTCCAGGAGATTTCTAAATAAGGGGAGGTATGGAGGCAATACAATTCTGGTTAGACCAATTTCCGGAAGAAATACCAAAAAGGATCAGTAAGGAATTCATTACTAAATCAATTGAATTCATCCTACACAATAACCACTTCATGTTTGACAATACATTTTACCGTCAAAAATCCGGAATTGCTATGGGTACAAGGGCAGCACCAGTCATTGCGAACTTAACAATGGGATACATGGAAATAATCATTTACCAGGAATCTCTATCAATCTTTGGAAACTCCCTCTCTCAATACATAAAAGAGAATTGGAAACGATTCCTAGACGATTGTTTCATTCTCTGGAATGAAAACATAGATAAACTCCTAAAATTTAAAAACCTATTGAACAGCATAAACCCAAATATACAGTTCACAATGGAATACAACCAAAAGGAGCTCCCGTTCTTGGATATACTAATTAAAAAATTAACCTTAAAATAGAAACAGACATTTTTTACAAAGCCACAGACGCCAAACAATACCTTCTTTTTAATTCATGCCACCCAAGACACACTAAAACAAACATCCCCTTCAACCTTGCAAGAAGGATATGCACAATAGTGTCAGAACAAAATACCAGGAACTTTAGACTGCAAGAACTCAAAAACACCCTAATTGACAGACATTACCCAGCTCAACTCATAGAGGATGGGATCAGACGTGCAACAGAAATCAACATAGAAACTTTAAGAAAAGTTCAACACAACAACACACCTTCCCCGAAAATACTACCTTACATATCTACATACAACCCCAGAAACAAAGAAGCCTTCACCATCATCACCCAGAATTTACCAATACTTCATAAAAACCCAAAATTAAAGGAAATTCTAAACATACACCAAATCATTAAAAGCTACAAACAGCCTAAATCACTTAAAAAGATTCTCACAAAGGCAAAATTGTCTTCTAAAATTACGGATGCAAAAGTAAAAAATGTGGTAGATCGAACTGTGCAACATGTCCTAACCTATTGGAAGGATCAGAATTCTTCTTTAAAGAGGGACAGAAATTTAAGATCAAATCTAACTTTACTTGTGCCTCTGAAAACATAATTTATGTTATTAAATGCTCGGGCTGCCACCAAGACTACGTGGGTTCCACGGGACTATCACTCAGGCGCAGATGCACACTGCATCGACAACAGATTGCATTCCCAGAATATAGAATGATACCTTTTAGTGAGCACATTGAGAAATGCGCAAAGCAACTACTGCCACAATTTTTAATCTTCCCATTTTACCAATGTGCTTTCGGATCATCAACACAAATGAGACTGAACAAGGAAACATTCTTCATTGAAAAGTACAAACCCAGACTCAACCATCCGAACATACTGACAGAGAAATTAACAAGGAAAAGGAAAAAAAAAAAAAAAAAAAAAAAAATTTTAAGCGATTATCTCCCCTACACCGGAAAAAATCACTCACTACCTCCCCTTATTTAGAAATCTCCTGGAAATAAAAACAACGATAATTCCATGCAATATAAACATAACGTCACAAGAAATTTGAAAAGCTACACGCGAAACCGGTAATTTCTTTAAAAATTTTTAAATTATGTCATTTTAAGGAAAGGGAAAAAAATTTTTCAATATTCTCCAGACATTTTGACACAAATATATATATTTTTTAACATTTAAGCCTTCTGTCGTTTTTTCACACTTTACTATTTTCTTATATATTCACCCACGTGCTTTACCAAACAAACTTTCTTATCTATATATATATATATATATATATATATATATATATATATACGACAGGCTTCTTTCAGTTTCCGTCTACCAAATCCATTCACAAGGCTTTGGTCGGCCCGAGACTATAGTAGAATACACTTGCCTTATTCGTTTTCATTATTGTTCTAATTTTATTCTTGGCTTGCTTGATTCGTTATGTTGGATGTCTGTGGGAATGGTTTTTATGCATCACTTCTGTGATTCATAGTTTGATAAGATTTATTGGAGAGAGAGAGAGGTCGCCGCACCATAAGAACTGGAATGCTCCACTATTGATTAAAAACATAGTGTGTACAAGTATGCACTTGAATCAATGATTAATGACAGCCTTTAGGTATTCCTTCGAGAGATAACGACCATGTCTCCTAAAAACTACGACATATCGTTATTTAAAAGAAACGCGTACATACATTATGCTGCGAAAGAAACTGGTCGCTGCTGAAACATTTGTCGAACAATGAAACTTTAATGCAGAAACGTAAATTCATATTCATCTAGTCTATTTTGTATCTTATTTCATTTTATTTTTAAAACCCAATGTAGCTAGTTAAATTAAGATAATTGTTTTAGAAGATACGTTTTGGTCGTTGCGGTTTATTTTAAGAAAACGAGAACATACTGTAGAACATATTTGAGTATGTTTAATGAGTTCGCTGACAAAACCTTTAATTTATTCACAATTTCCATAGTGCACACATTATTTGAAGTAATTCAGACGTTGTGTGTATGAGGTATCTGTGTATAGAAAGATACCCTACTTCGCTCTCTTTTGCAGAACAGGACTGTTGATCGTTGCGAAAGAGGCGGTGAAATTTAGCAGTCTTAAGGCGGCGAGCTGGCAGAATCGTTAGTGCGCTGAGCGAAATGCTTAGTGGTATTTCGTCTGCCGCTACGTTCTGAGTTCAAATTCCACCTAGGTCAACTTTGCCTTTCATCCTTTCGGGGTCGATTAAATAAGTACCAGTTACACACTGAGGTCGATATAATCGACTTAATCCGTTTGTCTGTCCTTGTTTATCCTCTCTGTGTTTAGCTCCTTGTTGGTAATAAAGAAATAGGTGAAATTTAGCAGTCATCAACTTTTGGATGTTCTATATCACATTTGTTGTTGTGGAGAGTATTGACGACCCTGCTGGTTTTAGAAGTCCAGTCTCTGAAATGATTAGCACGTTGACCATGTATCTCCGGTCAGGTGTTATGCGTCGCGCAGAATGGAACACCCTGTTGTACATCGTCCGGTGATACAATGGTCAGGACTCGCATTCTAAATTATTATTCGATTTCACTTTTTAAATTAGAATTAAATTGTCTGAAAGAAGTTGTTCTTCATAGAAAAGCAACACATTCGTGTTCAAATCTGTCGAAATACAAGTCGCGTTTTGATTTTCGCTGTTCTTCGTGCACTTTACGACTTTATAATTCGTTTCTAGAAAAGATAAGTTCTGTTTACAAATATTTGAGAGTGAACTAAGTGAGACTAATGAGCGTGAAATTAATTAGCTAACAGCAAGGCCCGTGAAAATACCAGGCGCAGGAGCGGCTGCGTGGTAAAAAGGTTGCTTGCAAACCACATGGTTCCGGGTTCAGTCCCACTGCATGGCTCCTTGGGCAAGTGTCTTCTACTATAGCTCCGGGTTGACCCAAACCTTGTGAGTGGATTTGGTACACGGAAACTGGAAGAAGCTCGTCGTTTATGTGTGTGTGTGTCTGTGTGTGTTTACCTCCATCATCGCTTCACAACTGATGTTGGTGTGTTTACGTCCCCGTAACTTAGCGGCTCGACAAAAGAGACCGCAAGAATAAGTACTAGGCTTACAAAGAGTAAGTCTTGGGGTCGATTTGTTCGACTGAAGGAGGTGCTCCAGCCTAGCCGCACTCAATGACTGAAACAAGTAAAAGAATAAAAGAAGGATCTTTTCCTTTTCATGGGCAGCTCGATTAATTAATTTTCTTTAACTTAACACTTTGAGACTTCGGCTACTGGTAGAATGTGTCATATAGAACATATTTTACTCTTATTGTTGCTGAGAAAAAATTCTATTTACGAAGTTATTTCGTGTTAAAGTTGTATATCGGGTAAGTTCAACCAATCATTGACGTGTATTCAGCTGAATAAAACGACTGCTGTTGTTTGTCAACAAAAAGTATTAGCAGTATATATTTCGTCTGTCACTGTTATTTATGACAGCATTCGTGCGTTTGTACTGGTTTCAGCTTTAAAAATTTACAATTATTCTACTTAAGGTTAGGGTTTTAGGGTTAGGGTTACGGAAAAAAGTGAAAATGAAGAAATTAGACGGGGAGGAGTAAGGGGGCAACAGATTTCAAAACTCCGATTTGGGGCAATTTTCCGGTATCTCCGTATCCAAAAAGCTGAGTTTTTTTGCAAAAAACTTTAAAAAAAACGATAATTTGCAAGAAAATTGGGGGTGGGAGGGGAGGAAGTCATTCCAAAAATAGTAGCTGAAAAACAGGGAAAAAAAAGACCTAAAAGCAGTAGAAATGCACGAATGATTATGGTGGTGTCATGAAGTAAACATGCTTCGTTTATTCATTCGAACGTAACTGAGATGAAATATGTCATAAATAACAGTGACAAACGAAATATACACAGCTGGAAGTTGTTGTTGACAAACAACAGCAGTAATTTTATTCAGCTGAATACACGTCATTGATTGGTTGAAATTACCGAAATACGACAACTTTAACATGAAATAACTTCGAAAATAGAAACTTTTCTCAAAAATGCTAAGAGTAAAAGATGTTCGATATGACACATTCTACCATCATACGAAGTTTCAAGGTGTTTAGTTAAAGAAAATTAATTAATCAAGTTGCTCATCAAAAGGAAAAGATCCTAAAAGTATATATATATATATATATATATATATTGCAGAAAATAAAGGAATTTTCGAACGTATGATGGCTGTGAATACCATCTCTCTCCTCTCGACACTTCTAAGTTTATTTACAATATGTATGTGTGAGAGGTTTTAGTTACTACCGGAAATGTGAACAAATTACAGACGGGATTTTTTTCTTTAGGATGGCTTTTAACGCCTGTAGATATTGCACTTGTCGGTTGTAAATTAGTTGTAGCTAGAACGCTATTACGGTTGTATGTGATTTGAGTTTCATTTTCAGTTTGTACAAAGAGAAAATTACAATCATTCATATTAGAACCGTAGGCTATGTATTATGAAAAGTCAATAAACTTCAAAATTTTTTATGTTTTCTACTAACACAGTAATTTAAGGGTTTATGAAGTAAATATTTCAATGTCTTACACTTCTAATGAGATATATATTAATGTTCATTACAAATGCTGGTATCCAGAGGAAAAGAAATTATCTTTTACAAACACTCTTAAAATTTGTAATCAGCAATTGGAGAAATATTCTTGGAAAAAACATTATTTAGGGTAACTGTTTCCAATTATTTAGTTTTCTCAATAATAATTAGGCGTTTGCCTAATTGAAGTAATCAAATAAAAATAGATTCAAGAATATCTAAAAGTTAAAATTGCCTTTTATTGAATTTTAAGAACAAATTTTCAAATTGGCAGACTAATTTCTTGTGTTGGCAAATTGACAAATAAAAAGTCAGAAGAACGTGGTTGTTTAAAACAACAGAAAGTCAGAATTATTACTTGCAAAAGTATTCAACGTATTGAACACACCAGAAGTCATTACAAGCTTTTTAAATGAGCGCCACTAACTTTTTATTTGTAGTAACAATGATTTCAAGTTATTGTTTTGTATGTCTTTAATTAATGAAATATATTTCGTTGAGATATTTAATAATCAGTTTTTTTTTCTATTCTTCAGTTTTAAATTTTAGTTTTTATCAATATTTAGTTCAGAATAATATAGGAAATAGAGAGAAGATATCAAACTGATGCCCCCAGCTACATCTCTCCCTCTCACCTTTTTACAAAATACAAGTATATATGCCTGTCGTAATCTTTATAAGGTATTTATTTTTGCGACTACAGAAAGAATACATAAATATTATCGTTTATTATTAGCTGCCATTGTAAGTAACTCTGTTGTTTCGACAGTGTTATCTGCTTGCTTGTTTACGATGTTTTCAGGTGATGAGTATATAGATATCGAACAATGTAACTGAGAGAATAAACTTTCAACAGAATGACAAAATAAAAATATTGTATATTTTAATATGCAGGAAATGATTTGACACTTTAATAAATTTCTCAAATGCCTTTGCAACGAAAGAGAAGGGAAAAGGCTCCAGTCAGATTTTAACTGAAGTCTGTTTAATAGATTATTTCTCTTTATAAGACTTTGACGTTTTGTTTTTTGGATAAATCATTATTATTGCTATTAGAGCCGTCATATAATCATAGGTAATTGGGCACGTTACTGTTATTTATGCCCATTTATGCTTTGGGCTCAAATTTTGAAGTCGCAGTTGAAACAGATTAAGAACTTAGGTCAATCTACTCGACTTCCACCTCACCAAAAGTTTGTGGCTATTTTGTAAATCATTATCGCTTAAATACAATACAATATTGTATTTTAAGACATCGATGACTCTGCATACAGGTTGGATAATATTCCTCACTATCCCAGCTAATATTTCCTAAACAAGAACTGAAATCAACAATGAAAGCTTATGAAATCACACATCGATTGCCAGCGATCGTCTGCCTATTTCTTATGCGCCGATAGCAAGTGTAATAAGGATTTCTCATCAGAGCCCGAAGCCGTATCGTTTATACACGGGAGAGGTAAAGGCGGCGAATTGGCAGACACACTAGGACGGTATCTTTTCCGGCTATTTACTTCCTGAGTTTAAATTCCCTGAAGATCGGCTTTGCCTTTCATCCTTCTGGAGTTGACCGGGTTTGCGGAAGTATTAGAGAACTGGACAAAATGCTTTGTGGTGTTTCTTCTGGTTCTTTACATTCAGGGTTGACACATATGTCTGGGAAATCTTACTGTCTCTAACCGAAAGACAGATCTCGTAAGAATAATCTAAAGCGGACAACTAGAAACCAGTTTGAGATTTTTCTTCCAGAATTCCATGTCATGCACATGTATATGTCAAGGAAATCGGTATGACTTATTATTCGAGATGGGAGCGCAAAGAAGATCGTTCATTATATCGACTTAAGGCAAAATCGATAGTCGAATTCAGACCGTCAAGTGGCTTATTTGAATATAGCAAGGCATTCTCTCCTTGTTTCTTTCTGTGTTCCTTTGTGTGGAAGAGCGTAGGCTCGAAACGTTAAAGACTTTTTCAATTCCCGAGCGTTATACTAATACATCTGTTTGTTTTCTACACCACTTGTCTTCGTCTTTTGTTTTTTTGCGAATTCTCCCCATATTACCCACCTCCCTACAAACTCTGTCATACATCGCCCTAACAGTAGCTATACTGATTTCTAAGATTGGTTCAAGGCCACATTTTTGTAAAAAAAAAAAAAAAAGATAGTCTATCGATCGTGATTATCTGATACTTCGTTTTCTTGATCCCGGAAGGAGGAGGTTAAACTCACAACATAAAGAACCGTATCCAAAGCAGCAAAGCCTTTTATCAAGTGCTGTCTCGAATCTGTCATCTGCTACTGTAGCACTAATGTTATATTTTTAATAAAAGAAAATAATATATACCACATGAAGAAAAGTCATGTAAAACTGCTTATATTCTCGTTCACCAGTAGTGCTAGTTCAAGAAAAAAATCCAGTAAAATTCCCTTAATCACCAAAATATATACAAATATATTGTAAGTATTACGGCAAAACATAGCATTAGTGAAATAAAATGACTACACCATAAAATCCGAATCAGATTGCAGAGCAGTAATAAACGTTGTTGCTAAATGATATATTCAAGGATGAATATGAGCCGTCGTCGTAGCAACAGTAGTTAGCGGTTTTCTTCCATATTTTTAATATGCAGCGAACATCAGCAGCAGCTAGTCCGACATAAGATACACGCACGTAATAATTTCAATGAAACCTAATATCAAATAAAGATACAGAAATTGCATAACAAGAATGCAATTATTGTTGCTGTCTTACTTTACAAAAACGGGAACACACTAAGATACAATCACTACATATATCAATGAAACAACATCGTGTCCGCCCTCCCTCATATAAACAGGTAACCTAAACCGGTAACCTAGTCCTCATCATTACTGATGATCTTTCCAGACGACCGCACCCGTTCAACATTACAAAAAATGCATCACAGAACTAACCTTCCTCTTCAGAGTTTTAGAAAAATACTTCATTAGCCAACAACGTCTATCACTTTACGAAGTTTAAATGAGACTCCTAATGGATTACTATTCTAATACCTATTTCTTTATTACCCACAGAGAGGACAGACAAACGGATTAAGTCGAGTATATCGACACCAGTGCGTAACTGGTACTTATTTAATCGACCCCGAAAAGATGAAAGGCAAAGTCGACCTCGGCGGAATTTGAACTCAGAACGTAGCGGCAGACGAAATACCTATTTCTTTACTACCCACAAGGGGCTAAACACAGAGGGGACGAACAAACGGATTAGGTCGATTATATCGACACCAGTGCGTAACTGGTACTTATTTAATCGACCCCGAAAAGATGAAAGGCAAAGTCGACCTCGGCGGAATTTGAACTCAGAACGTAGCGGCAGACGAAATACCTATTTCTTTACTACCCACAAGGGGCTAAACACAGAGGGGACGAACAAACGGATTAGGTCGATTATATCGACACCAGTGCGTAACTGGTACTTATTTAATCGACCCCGAAAGGATGAAAGTCAAAGTCGACCTCGGCGGAATTTTGAACTCGGAACGTAGCGGCAGACGAAATGCCTATTTCTTCACTACCCACAAGGGGCTAAACACAGAGGGGACGAACAAGAACAGACAAACGGATTAAGTCGATTATATCGACCCCAGTGCATAACTGGTACTTATTTAATCAACCCCGAAAGGATGAAAGGCAAAGTCGACCGCGGCGGAATTTGAACTCAGAACGTAGCGGCAGACGAAATACCGCTAAGCATTTCGCTTGGCGTGATAACGCTTCTGCCTGCTCGCCGCCTTATACTGTTCTAATACCTGGGACTGTGCTGCTGCTGCTGCCACTCATGAAAATTCCAGACCCACGCTCCAAAAAACGAGCAACCGTCTGATTGTCACGAAATCGCACTCTCTGTTACCACTATTTTCCGTTTCGACATCACCATTGTGGCGTCTACTTCTCGGAAATGCTTGGTCGTGTGCTGTTCTCAATTTGACACTCTCAACCTTTCCGTCATGCATTTTGTGCTAACCCACCTGGTTCCCTGAAGTAATCACTTCGGCCAGAACTTCCAATTTTAAAAGTCAGTCCTCTGGAAATTTCGACCTGATGCCAGCAATTTGTAGTTGTTCAAGAGGGACAATAATTACATCGATATCATTTGTTTTGGAGGACTTGCGAAGGCTACAGGCACTGTCTTCTTTTAAAACCAAGCCATACAAAATTTCTATAGTGCACTTTTCTGCTATTTTAAGGTTATCAGTGACATTAGCATGGGATGTGTATTTACGTTTATACGATATTATATTACCGTTTATAAATAGCATATCCTTTTCCGATTGTATCCTGTTATGGAACTGACATAGTTGTCATAATACAATAGGGCTGATTCTCTGGAATGATTTCCATTTCCTTTTGTTGTATGGATGAAACCTGTAAATTTGGACCGAATGTTAAATGCCTTCATTTCTAAGGGTGTCTGTGGTCGAAAGGAAGTGGAAATGGCTTCGTTGATAAAGCGAAATCAGATTCTTCGATTAAGAAAAATATTCGATCAAACTCTAAGCCAAGTGATAAAGTAAATTACTTTGTAATATTGTTTCGAACTGTAAGGCAGAAAGATAGCAGAACCGTTAGCACGTCAGGCAAAACGCTGTCTTCACGTTCCAAGTTCAAATTCCGCCGAGGTCAACTTCGCCTTTCATTCCTCTAGGGTCGTTAAGATTAGTACCAGTTTGAGCACTTGGATCGATGTAATCAAATTAACCCTTCCTCGAAATTGCTGGCCTTGTGCCAACATTTTAAACCAATATTATTTCGAATACCATCTCTACATTATATGTTTCTGAAGTAATTTTTAATGTATAACAAATAGTTAATTGGAGACTGTTGTTTCGAAGTGTACAAAGAATCTGCTTCAAAATGTAACCAGAAGACAGATTTTATAGTATTAGATATTTATGATTGTACTGGAAAGTATACATTCAGACCAAACCACATTCGGTAACATTTTAAAAAGCATCTCCTAGTAGTACCAACATGCTATAGCCATGTTCCCTACGTACCCTCTCTTTCTTCTGATGACAAAACGGCCTCCTCTCCTTTGAAATATTTAATTCTTATTTCTTCATTGTCCACAAGGGGCTAAACATAGAGGGGACAAACAAGGACAGACAAACGGATTAAGTCGATTATATTGACCCCAGTGCGTAACTGGGGTCAATCCGAAAGGATGAAAGGCAAAGTCGACCTCGGCGGAATTTGAACTCAGAACGTAGTGGCAGACGAAATACCACTAAGAATTTCGCCCGGCGTGCTAACGTTTTTGCCAGCTGGCCGCCTTATATTTAATATATGAAATATTTAATTCTGTAACGTCTACCAACCTGTTTATTCGATACTCCCACACTTTATCTCCCTCCTTATCTTACTATGCCTACGGATGGCACCCCTAAAGATACATTTTTATTAAATAGTTCTACAGGAAGGTTCTGTGCTCATGACTTTCGCATGCCCTTTGAAACTAATGAGATTAAAGCGGTTCCTTTTGAACGCTTGCAAGTTAATGCCTGCGGGAAAAGCATTTGCAAGGAGAATGGCTTTAGAAGATCAACGTTCTAGGGGTAGAACTATTTCTTTACTACCCACAAGGGATTAAACACAGGGGGGACAAACAAGGACAGACAAACGGATTAAGCCGATTATATCGACCCCAGTGCGTAACTGGTACTTATTTAATCGACCCGAAAGGATGAAAGGCAAAGTCGACCTCGGCGGAATTTGAACTCGGAACGTAACGGCAGACGAAATACCTATTTCTTTATTACCCACAAGGTGCTAAACACAGAGGGGGACAAACAAGGACAGACAAAGGGATTAAGCCGATTATATCGACCCCAGTGCGTAACTGGTACTTATTTAATCGACCCCGAAAGGATAAAAGGCAAAGTCGACCTCGGCGGAATTTGAACTCAGAACGTAACGGCAGACGAAATACGGCTACGCATTTCGCCCGGCGTGCTAACGTTTCTGCCAGCTCACCGCCTTCTTGATTTTATACTCTAGGCACAAGGCTCGAAATTTTTGGGGACTGACCCACTCGAGTAGACCAACGCCAGTGTTCAACTAATACTTGCTTTATCGATCTCGAAAGGATGAAAGGAAAAGTCGACCTCGGCGGAATTTGAACTCAGAACGTAACAGCAGACGAAATACCGCAAAGCATTTCGCCCGGCGTACTAACGTTTCTGCCAGCTCGCCGCCCTAAAGTATGTAAATATCATGAGGGTAGCGAGAGGAAAAGCGATGAGTAGTTGAGGGCGCCTGAGTAGAGGTTACATGAAGCTAACTCGCTCCGAGGAACAACGATAGAAAAGTCAAACGCAAGTGGGAGGTAGTCAGTCAGTTTGTAGGAGAGAAGGTGTCACTTGCAGAAATCCACGCTAAGTCCCTTCGCCGGTTTTAAAACACCTGCAG
This sequence comes from Octopus sinensis, assembly GCF_006345805.1. Classification (NCBI taxonomy): domain Eukaryota; kingdom Metazoa; phylum Mollusca; class Cephalopoda; order Octopoda; family Octopodidae; genus Octopus; species Octopus sinensis. The sequence continues at coordinate 198,522,620 of NC_042997.1, read as the reverse complement.
TAGGATTCGGTGTGGTTCCTTCTCCGCACACGACTCATAAAATAAAATCGCGATGCAGTTTCATATAAACCGCTATCTGTTTTATAGGATATTAATTTAATGATTTAATCTACCGAGGTTTAGAATATTGCAACAAACAAATCAACTAGAATCTTGCAACAGTTGCGATAGATCTGGCGAGATAGACAGAAGATTACATTGCTAAAAGGACCAGCTGCTGCTGCTGCTGCTGGCTAGTCAGCAATTATTAAAGGAAATTGTTAAAACCGTTCTTTGGTGATATTTAGTTGGGGATTCTTAACTTCCGCAGATCCACTTGAACAAAATTCGCCTATGGTTATTTCTAATTGGTTGCTAGGTTACCGACCAAGTCATTAGATCATTCAGCATTTAATTCTATTCTCACATATATCATATATTTTTCACATACGTTCATTTATACTATGATGTTTGTGTGTGTATACTATCATGTCTGTGTATATAATGTTGTGTGTGTACACTCACACACACACACATATATATATATAAGTACATACATATATATCTACAGATATATATATATATATCTAAATACATACATATATATATACATACATATATACATATATATATACCTAAATACATATATGTATATACATATATATATATATACCTAAATATATATATATATATATATATATACCTAAATACATATATATATATATACCTAAATATATATATACATATATATCTAAATACATACATATATATATATATACACACACACATATATATATACAAATACATATTTATAAATACATACATGCATGTATTCATACATATGTATATACATACATATATATGTGTGTGTGTGTGTATATATATATAAATAAATACATATATATGTATACATACATACACACAAACTCCTATGTGTGCGTGTGTGTATTTTAAGCGTACAATATGTGTGCACGCAATGGAAAGTCTGCCACCTACACAGAAGACGTTGCGTCTAAGTGTTCCTATGACTTATATTTAATACGAGAAAACTGATTACTTGACTTCATATCTACTGGGTTATATGACTGTTAAATACAATATATGGCTGCATAATGTACAGCTTCGATGATAAAAGAAGATTATACGAACTATTGTTAGAGCTCATCCAGTATTTCAACTATATCCTATATCAATGGAGATGTTTCAATCATCTGATAAACGATGATATTGCTGAACTATTCTTATTTCTATATTAAATGTTTAGTTTCGTATTTTGTTCGGAAGAGTCAGTAATTCATTTTCCATTACATGCAATGATAATTTAATTTGTAGATTTATTGATATTTTAACAGACATTATTTGCCAAGAGCTGGAATTTATTCTCTTCTAATATGTTACTATCACATCCACAACAAGCTAGATTATGAAGCTTCGGTATCGTGTATTTTAACAGATTATACGTCTCAGGTGTATAGGAAATAAAGATGATCCCTATTTTAATACTAGATATAACGATAAAGTAGAGATAGGCAATTGAAGTCTTGTTATCGAAGAAGAACGGTTGGTCATTCCTCTAAAATCCTTATAAACAATTATGACTTCTGATTAACCTTTAACAAGCCAATACTCGCTTTCTCCCATCTCATACTGTCTAAAGATTCTTTCTGTAAACATGCTCGTAAACAATTATCATTTCTGATGAACCTATAAACAGTTATGAACTTATTTTACTGCCTATTCTGAACACTTTTATGTAAGCTGTTTAAACACAAAGCCTCTCTTAACATTTTCTTATCATTGTCAAAGAGTTTATTCCTTCACATTCTCTTATAATTGTCAAACGCTCTATCACTGTGTTTTAATACCTCTATATTAGCTAAATTTTAACACCACAAATATTACACAAAGCCTTACACATTACTTTTGAAAATTTTTTTTAACAAAAGTGAAACCGGTCAAGTCAATAAATATCTTTAAAAGACCTCTGCATTTTCAAATCCGCTTCTCTATATATTTTCTCTCGTGCGGTACCTTCCATTTTTACTTTGTTTATATATATATATATATATATATAAAATAAAATACAAAACGTGACAAGAACGCAAAACATCCGGACAACTAGGTAATACAAAAAGGGACAATAAAACATCCAGATAGACGATACAAAAAAAAACAAGGACGGGTCATTCGAATCCTTTTATCTTCAGTCAAGAACCGGATCATCCTCGCAATTTCGGCTGATTAATCTTGAGATTGCTCCAATCTGGCCAGCCCCAAGGAAATATATATATATATATATATATATGAATGTCTTGTTAGGACACCGAATACTACATTTTTAGCCTTGAGAGATCCTCTCAAATAGGAACTTGGTGCATAAAAACGCACAGATCGTAGTAGATGAGAATCGCCTGTCATAGATGCTGCAACTTACATATCACGTGATTTCACTCTGCTGGAAATCACCAGTGGGTATCCCGGCGCTCATGACGGACGATTTTTGTTTGCTGTGATCTGTGTGTACTTTTATGCACCAAGTGCCTATTTATAAGAATCTCTCAAGGCTAATTGTGCAATATTCAATGTTGTAAGAAGACGTCCATAGTTAAGTTGGATATAAAGATTACCTTTTGGTATCAATATTGCTTCTGGCTGCAATAATCAATTTATATTTATAATATTTTTATAAAGCTGAAGTTGTCTGTGTGTGGCAGGTTTGGTAGCCTTCAACTAACACTATCTCCTCCGAGACCCTGCGGCGTGAGTTGACCAAAATTGAGAGTATGATAGAAGAAGGCTTGCTCTTCCTTCCGTAGAAGAAAAAATTCAAATCGGACCATGTTAACACCAAAATTTATTTACATCAAAAAGGTGCTTTTTTTTCTATGAAAATCCCTATTTTTTTACGATTTTTTTACAGCTGTGTCGCCATTTTTCGGTGTATTTCAACCAGAAAAATGTTGCTTATAGAGAATAACAAGCTACATAATGCAAAAGTTTTACTTTTCAAAAATTTCAATTCTAAAAGGTCGAAATAAACCCGAGCAACGCCGGGCGATACTGCTAGTTATATATATTTAAATTGGCGAACTTGGTGCTATTTTAATTTTTAATGGAATGTTTCAGAAATGGGAAAGTGTAACTTTTCTGAGTTTAATGTTAACATGCATAATCAAATAATTTTGTTCTTTATCTTGCATCGTGGTTTATTTTTGTAATTTACTGTAGCGCGAAATAATAATGACAGCAAATACGACAAATACACGTCATGTGCTGTTAGAGCTATAAACCCTGTAGCTTTTGTGACTGATTCTCTTCTCTGAAAATTAAAGCTAAAATTTATGCTGCGTAATCGATAATTTCTGCTAAAGTTGTTTCAGGTACAATTCAAATATATACATAAACGATTCGGGTCATTGGAATTCATTCGTAAAATCGAAAATTAAACGGGAAACTAAATTTAAATTTCTATGAAATACTCGGTATTATTTTTTATCTTAAATCAATCCAGCTATTTTAAATATATGTCTACCTTGGGTATATGGTATTTAGTAGCATTTATGCACAATCTCTCTCTCTCTCTCTCTCTCTCTCTGTATATATATATATATATATATATATATATATGTATGTATATATATATATATATATATATATATATATATATATATATATATATATACATATATATAAAGAACTTTTTGAAAAAGTTCCTACCGATAATGGTTATATTTCCATACCGAAAACTACCCGGAAATAATTGTTGATTTTGAAATTAATAATTATTTACCCTTATATTATTAATATATATATATATATATATGAACAAATGCAGCTATATATTTATCTATGAAGTTACATCCTTAAATTTAAGGTTCCTTCTTTTTACATGTCCCTTTTACAACAGTGATAATATTGGCTTCAAATCTTTGCACAAGGCCAGCAATTTCGAGGAAGGGACGAAGTCGATTACATCGATTCCAGCATTTAGCTTGTACTTACTCTACCGACCCCGAAAGGATGAAAAGCAAAATCGACCTCGGCGGCTTTTGAACTCAGAACGTAAAGACGGACGAAATACCATCGAGCATTTTGACCGGCGTACCAATGATTCTGCTGGCTTGCCTCCTTGAACAGCGCTGATATAAATATTTTAAAGAATTATTGGAAAATTCGTAATTAAGTTTGGTCTTTTGAAAGTTGCGAAAGTGATTCATATATATATTATTGATCTTTCATTCCCAGTCAGGTACAAATTCAGAAAATAGAAATTTATAAAAATACATTTGGCTTTGTCGTCGCGTGTTTAAACATTTAGTATAAGAGAAAATAAGGTGGCGAACAGGCGGGATTGTTGCCGCGTTGAACAAAAGGCTTAGCCGCATTTCTCCGACTGTACGTTCTGAGTTCAAATACTGCTCGTGTCGATTTCACTTTTCATCCTTTCAAGGTCGATAAAATAAGTACCAGTTGATTACCGGGGTTGATATAATCGACTTACCCACTTCCCAGAAAATGCTGGCCTATACCAAATATTTAAACCAATATAAAAGAGCAAGTATAACAGTAATCAATGTTTATTATCGGGACTTTAATTGTTGTCTGTGTGTTATTTACGTAATTAATGTTAAACTATGAATTAACGAATTATCAATCTATGAGTTATATTTGATCGGTTACCACTACCTCAGGCGAAAATCTTGTAAAATGGTTCGAGATGTGGTCCATATTAGTCAACAATGTACGAAGAAAATAGTACATGAATTCAAATGCGTCCTCTGTAAAAGCCAAGTCGAAATTCAGTGAAGATGGTTAAATTCCATTTGCACTGAGTTGGCTTTGTGGAGCGAATTTACTCTTTTCCATGGACACTCAACCAAGTCATGCCATTAAGTTTCCCTCCCTTATCCCTTGAAGTCAATTGCGTTGGAGGCCCATTAATGCATGCTCTTGGTCATGAAATGTTGACTGATAAACACTATTGCACTATTCTCTAGATTAATGCTTTCCTTTGAGTTTATGAAACCAAATGTCGAGTCTGCTTTCACCAATAGGACATATAAAAGGAACATTTTTGAGTGATACAAATGAGATGACTAATCCGCTAGTATATTCTTATCTCGTCCTCTGGACGGATTTACTGGTGGAAACAAGGCCATGACGCAAACAGTCCTTTCCAAACTCCAAGAAATGTATTGGTTTCCGAATACGTTAGAAATGATTATTTGTCAACAAAACATGATAATCCTGGTTTAGGACGAATGTTGCTGTAATTTAGCCCCAGGAGACATTGTCTCCTGCTGGCTATATGACACGACCTGTGTCCTTATATTTTCGAAGAAGGGAATCTAGCACCCCCACTTGGCTCAAAACAATATGTGTATCGCGATTTCCGGGTTATTTCCCTTCATCAGCACAGAATAATTGTACGGCTAGAGGTGGTGTTGCCAAACTCCCGTTCGAAATATATAGTTTTCAAAGTGACAACTAGTCACTGATCTATAATTTAGAAAATTACTATTTTTAAATCTCACAACGAGAGATATTCAGCAACAGTACTTGGTAGTAAAGATTGTTTGCCAACAATCTTTACTACCAAGTACTGTTGCTGAATATCTCTCGTTGTGAGATTTAAAAATAGTAATTTTCTACATTAGAAATGCATTCATTTATAGAATTTAGTAACTGAGTATGGCTTACGCTTACGTACATGCTTATATCGGAATTGTATAGTCTGTTTGTATGTATGATTAGAGAAGGTTGTGAGTTTCCAGAGAACAAAATCATGCAACGTATTCTACAGATTTCATGTATATTAAACTTTAAGGTTCTTTTTCTCATGCAAATGATTTTTCGGAACGTTTACAAGTCTAAGCGTTATAAACAACACATCCATGTTAGGTTGGATGTGCTAATTCATATTCGCTACAGAAGCTACTAGTGTCACTATTAGGCAATTTATGCACAACCCGCCAGCTTTTCGCGACACCACTGGTAATTTGGCTAGTGTTATTCTATATCGGTTTGATTGATTTTCTGTCTGACATTCAGCTAGACTAGCTGCCACTGACAATCCGCAATACGATGAAATCACATGATTCACTAGTGCCATCCGCCGCTGTACTCATAACATTTCGTCATCCGGTTATAGAATTTCGATGCTTTTTCTTAGCATTTGCTGTCTACACGAAATGATTTTTCGGGACATTATAAGTAACACGTCCAAGTTAGGTTGGATGCGCTAATTAAAGTGTAGATGTTTATCTTAAACCCATATAAACAGCGTTAAGTTAATTTCATAAACTGTAGCGTTAAATATATTTTGTAATCAGGTGCTATATCATTCTTTCAGGCGGCGAGCTGGCAGAAACGTTAGCACGCCGGGCGAAATGCGTAGCCGTATTTCGTCTGCCGTTACGTTCTGAGTTCAAATTCCGCCGAAGTCGGCTTTGCCTTTCATCCTTTCGGAGTCGATTAAATAAGTACCAGTTACGCACTGGGGTTGATAAAATCGACTTAATCCGTTTGTCTGCCCTTGTTTGTCCTCTCTGTGTTTAGCCCCTTGTGGGTAGTAAAGATATATGTATTTCGTCTGCCGCTACGTTCTGAGTTCAAATTCCACCGAGGTCGACATTGCCTTTCATTCTTTCGGGGTCGATAAATTAAGTACCGTTTACGCACTGGGGTCGATGTAATCAACTTAATCCGTTTGTCTGTCTTTGTTTGTCCCCTCTATGTTTAGCCCCTTGTGGGCAATAATGAAATAAGAATGCATCAGCGTGTTCCTTTGACTGAGTCACTCTCTTAATTTTACATTACAAAAAAGGTTAGTTTGGATGTTTAAGACTGTAAACAATTCACCTTTTATCTTGTGTGAGAATATGAAGGATAACAAAATAATTATACAGTATAATTATTGAGGGCAATCGGGAACTCTTTTAGTTAACAGTGCCAAGTAAATCATAGAAAATGTAATGTGGTTACGTTCGGAATATATTAGTGAATACAGAATAAACGTTAAAGATACGTTTGTTTAGTTTACTTTCATCTTTCTGTTAATACTCCACGTTTCCCTTTTCGCTGAACCTTAATAAGGAAAATAAATGAGATTTGGATTATGCACAAAAGGATTTGAATCATAATCAGACACAAATACCCTATAATTGCCGACATACCTAGGTCATTTCGATGGACAGATCTAACACCTTGGTGAAAATACTAAAGTATTTACTAATACAATTACCCATATTTCGGTTGCATCCCCAAAAAGATTTTATAACTGGTGTTTATTTCTATATAAGAATTTCAATACTAGCTTTTAGCTGTTTCTCATTAAACGCCTTCAATCTCTGTAGAAATGTACTTTGCTGGCGAAAAGGATCTGCTATTCCAATTTGTTCTTCAGCGACTCTAAATATTTTGGTATAATGAGAAGAGTATGAGATTTGTTTCTTCTTTGTTTAAGGAGTGGAGATCATATATGTATGCATGTATGTATAACGTGATTACTACGCTGCAATATCATTGTTATGGGTAGCCCCAGGTCTTCTCCGATCAAGCAGATCATTAATGAATATTCCACATTTCTTGCTATATCTCTGACTATAGTATCTCTCCGTATCATTTCGTTTTAAAGTATGCAAATTATAGTTTGCGGATTAATGGAGATTTGACTACTATTTCTAGCAGTTTATGTGAAAGGGCAGAAGCTATCATGTTGGCTTGATCAGATACTGTTTCGGTTCAATATTTTCGGCAGAATAAACTAACGGAAGGCACTCAAGAAGAAGCTGTGATTCTAAAATGGTTACTATATTAAGACAATAGCCCAAGCGGGGATTCTACATAGTTTCCATTTCACAATGACCTACGTCTAAAATAAAATTCATTTGAAAAGCGGACTTCTTAATCTACATTTCCATGACTGTGTCAAAGGAGCTTAAGAAATAAAAGTTATGTATATTAATATATATTCAATGGCCCAGTGGTTAGGGCAGCGTACTCGCGGTCGGAGGATCGCGGTTTTGATTCCCAGACCGGGCATTGTGTGTGTTTACTGAGCGAAAACACCTAAAGCTCCACGAGGCTCCGGCAGAGGGTGGTGGAGAGCCCTGGTGTACTCTTTCGCTCCAACTTTCTCTCATTCTTTTTTCCTGTTTCTTGAGTAACACTGCGATGGACTGACGTCCCATCCAGCTTGGGAGGGGGGATACGCATACGCCACAGAAACCGGGCCCATGATCCTGGCTAAGCTTGAAAAGGGCGCATAAATGAAATAATAATATTGATATTTTCAGGGATGTACTCTATATTACAACAGAAAAACCAGGACATGCAAGCAAGTTTAAATTCAATAGCAACATTCAATGTTTATTCGTGCTATGAGGCGAAATCTATCTTGTTCAGTTTGATGACATAATTATTAGCTGCTATACTTTTATTCAGAGTGAAGCATGTTCACGCACGCCGTTTCAATCAATAACACCTGTGTTATGAAAACATTGAAGGACATTATATCGAAGTATACTTATAGAAGACATGTAATCATTGCATATGTACATGAGGTTTTCTACAAATACACGCTGTTGCTGTATTTGCTATCTAAAGGTATTTCGATAAACTGAAATTATCAGTACTCGTGGTGTACTAAGATATATATAATTGTTATCGCCATATTAATATGCCAGCCTTATAGATATAAGACTAAAAGCTGTCGCTGATTAGCTCCATGAGGCCATCGCCTTAAGATAGCTATTTGACACACAAACTGTGTCCATTATAACCTTCGAACAAGGGAGATCAGCCGCTTCATACTGCTAGTCAGACAGCTACAGACGCGTTTCAGGGTATTTGCCCTTTGTCAATGTAGCGTAGTCGACCCAGCAGGTGTCGCCACTGATCGTCTCTGTTCGAAGGTTTTATTTACCTAGTTTCGGTGGAATACATCCACTTGTTTTCAATAATAGAAATATTAAAATTACTAAGTCTCTCTAAAAGAGATTACGGCAGCATTACTGGAAATTAATTTTAATATTTCTATTATTGAAAACAAGTGGATGTATTCCACCGAAACTAGGTAAATAATACCTTCGAACAGAGACGATCAGTGGCGACACCTGCTGGGTCGACTACGCTACATTGACAAAGGGCAAATACCCTGAAACGCGTCTGTAGCTGTCTGACTAGCAGTGTGAAGCGGCTGACCTCCCTTGTTCGAAGGTTATAATGGACACAGTTTGTGTGTCAAATAGCTATCTTAAGGCGATGGCCTCATGGAGCTAATCAGCGACAGCTTTTAGTCTTATATCTATAAGACTGCCATATTAATATGGCGATAACAATTAATTTCCAGTAACGCTGCCGTAATCTCTTTTAGAGAGACTTAGTAATTTTAATATTTCTATTATATATATGTGTGTGTGTGTGTGTGTGTGTATGTGTGGAGGCGCAATGGCCCAGTGGTTAGCGCAGCGGACTCGCGGTCAGAGGATCGCGATTTCAATTCCCAGACCAGGCGTTGTGTGTGTTTATTGAGCGAAAACACCCAAAAGCTCCACGAGGCTCCGGCAGGGGGTGGTGATCCCTGCTGTACTCTTTCACCACTCTTTCTCCCACTCTTTCTTCTGTTGGCCTGCTCGCTTAGTCGTTCGAATGCTAAAAAACAATGCGAACGCCTTGTGACCAGCGATGTGTAGCAACATCTGATGGTCTGGTCGGTCACGTGATATATATATATATATATATATATATATATATATTCAGAGAGAGAGTGTGTAGATATAGGTGTGTGCCTTCTCTGGGAGTTGTGGAGACACCATCTTTGACATTTTTAGACCTGGTGGAGTCTATTCCGCTCCTGGTTGAACACAGCTGCTTCCTTCATTCATTCCTTCCTTCCAGAGAGAGAGAGAGAGAGAGAGAGAGAGGTAGACAGAGTTTAAAAGGAAAAGATTTACCCCATTACGTGTCTAGTATTTATTTATCGAACAGAAAGGGTGAAAGTTGATCTCGTTGATATTTAGACTCGGGGAACAGAGAGCCAAAATGATTATCCGATGCTCCACCGCGTCGATCAATACAACGCCTTACACACACATGCATACGTTATATTTATAAGACGTGAGAAAAAGGCCACTGGAAACATTGTACAGAATTTGTTTTATCTATAAGCTAACAGCTGGTATTCTCACCAGTATTACTCGGAGTTTCAGACATGTGAATACTCCGAGTGATCAAGCAGCCAATTTCGTAAATGGAAGCTGTTAGTTTATAATATATCCGTAAAATCAGTTGATATTAGCAAAGGCAACTTACACGTGCGAAACGGTTTGAGAACCAGATTTAATTAATCGTTAACAATTGCGTGTCTTTCCACAAATTATTCAACAATTATTTAATATTTTTGCCTTTTTTTTTTCATTTTCCATTTCTTTCCCTTCACTTGTTTCTGCCATTTCACTCTTGTTATTCAGCAGCGCCATCTTTAAGGGTATAATCAATTATATCGATCTGAGTGCTATTTTATCGATCAGTACTGCACTTATTTTATCGACCTCTGACGGTTAAAATTTAAAGTGGACTGAAAATAATAGCTACTCAGAATCAACATTGAATGACATTACAATTAGTTTAAAGCAATATGATATTTTTAATAAACTTCAATTCGAAAACACATTACTCGATAATCCCCCATCATGTTTCTTAAATATTTAACAGTCATTCATCTTGTTTGTCTGGGAAAATATTGAGAATACAACAATGACAAGAAGACATTTGATTTATTGAATACAGAATGGTTTTCAAATATATTTTAATTTATAATGTTGAAATGCGTTGGATTTGACCAAATTTATATTTACTCAGCCAGATTGGCAGAACAGTTAGGAAGTCTGATAAAATTGCACCGGTTCTTTGCGTTCTGATTTCAAATCCTGTCTCTGACAAATTTGTGTTTTTTTCCAATCAAGGGCGATAAAATGAATGAAGACTCAAGTATTGGGGTGAATATAATCGATTTTTCCTGATTGCAATTGCTTGTTGACGAAACCAATATCTATTTTGTTTCCATTCATTTCTGAGATCAATTCCACTGAGGTAGAAGTCCCCTTCCATACACTTTTACATGTTTCAGTCCTTTGACTGCGGCCATCGAGCAAATCGACCCCAGAACTTATTCTTTGTAAGCCTAGTACTTCTTCTATCGGACTCTTTTGCCGAACCGCTAAGTTACGAGAACGTAAACACACAAGCATCGGTTGTCAAGCGATGCTGGGGGTACAAACATACACATACACACACACTAACACACACATATACATATATATACACATATACGATGGGATTCTTTCAGTTTCCGTCTACCAAATCCACTCACAAAGCTTTGGTCCGCCCGAGGCTACAGAAGACACTTACCCAAGGTGCCAGGCCGTGGGACTGAACCTTGGACCATGTGGTTAGTAAGCAAGCTACTTACCACACAGACAATAGTAACTACTGAATGAGGCCGGTTCTGTTTACTGGAACCTAACTGAATGTTTTACTTCCTAGATTAAAATTTGAAATTTTTAAAGCCCCTTGCATCCTACTGCATTATTTATTTCTTCATTTCAGACGTGATAAAAGTTGATCACTTTTTGTTTATATGCAATATATCTGCTGATGTGGAGGCGCAGTGGCCCAGTGGTTAGGGCAGGGGACTCGCGGTTGTAGGATCGCGGTTTCGATTCCCCAACTGGGCGTTGTGAGTCTTTATTGAGCGAAAACACGTAAAGCTCCACGAGACTCCAGCAGGGGGTGGTGGCGATCCCTGCTGTACCCTTTTGCCACAACTTTCTCTCACTCTTTCTTCTGTTGGCCTGCTCGCTTAGCCAGCCGGGTGGCGTCATTTGAAGTCTAAAACAATGCGAAGCGCATTGTGACCAGTGATGTGTAACAACATCTGATAGCCTGGTCGGTCACGGTGACTGTTACAAAGCAATGTAACTATTAAATTGTTTTGAGTATTTGAGGAAAAGTTTTGGTTAATCATTATAGGCGTTTCCCTTTTGTTACCTTACTTAAGAAAAATACGGATTTCTTACTGAGGTAAGGCTAGAATATTGCATGGAAAGGATAATGAACAGCTATGGTTTGTGTCGTTAAGAAGTTCCTTAAATAATCACGTAGATCTGGTTTCGATGACACCATGCAGTATCTTAAGCAAGTGTTTTCTACCATACGCTTGAGAAATTTGTTTGATAGAAACAATGCGGATGTCCAAGCCCTTGGAGGGGCTAAACATAGAGGAGACAGACAAGGACAGACAAACGGATTAAGTCGATTACATCGATCCCAGTGCGAAACTGGTACTTATTTATCGACCCCGAAAGGATGAAAGGCAAAGTCGACCTCGGCGGAATTTGAACTCAGAACGTAACGACAGACGAAATACGGCTATGAATTTCGCCCGGCGTGCTAACGTTTCTGCCAGATCGCCGCCTTCGCAAACTCATACGTAAATATAATCTGTAAATGGAACAGCACAAAACATACAAGACTTTTCTAAAGTTTAAAATGTGCCATTGCTTGTGTTATCTACAATACAACGATATAACTTTTCTATCTCTGTAAGGAACCAGCTCCTTCCTCAGAATAATTTAAATAAAACTAGAAGAGTATACATTCATACATATATTAACACTCGTGGAGGCGCAATAGCCCAGTGGTTAGGGCAGCGGACTCGCGGTCATAGGGTCGCGGTTTCGATACCCAGACCAGTCGCTGTGAGTGTTTATTGAGCGAAAACACCTAAAGTTCCACGAGGCTCCGCAGGGGGGGGGGGCGATCCCTGCTGTACTCTTTCGCCACAACTTTCTCTCACACAGCGGGGTGGCGTCATTTGAAGTCTAAAACAATGCGAGGAGCATTGTGACCAGCGATGTGTAGCAACATCTGATAGCCTGGTCGGTCACGTGATCACTCATACATATGCGTGTGTTTGATGAGGAGAATCACCGAATACGCACAATGAGGAAAACGTTAAATTAATAAATCAAAAACAATAAATGGTTGTACTTATTCTGTTTTGCAATCTCCCCAGTGTCTCGCACGCAGTAATTAACCTGTGCGAGGTCAAGGAGTAAAATATTCCCGGTCATATGATATCGAGCCAATCTACCGTTTCTGACACTTCTGTGTTCTTTCTGAACTTAACAGTATTGATTTCTGACGAAATGACAATGCCACCTATTTTTTGAGGTTGGATGCTCATGATGAAATTAACCCAGTTTTGACTGGTATGTTTTGGAATCCCGTAGAATAAAAAGCCAAGTTGTTCTCGGTAGGATTTCAACTCATTACGGAAATGAACGAAATTCAATATCGGAAAACATTTTATTCGGTGATGTACGGAAGAGTTTTGTCTTTTTTGTTTTTCTCATTTAAATGTTTTTTTATGTGCATAATTATTGGCTTCAAACTTCGGTCCGGGGCCCAGTTATTTCGGAGGAGGAGGTAATTCGATTACAATGACCCCAGTCCACGACTGGTACTTATTTTATTTATCGACTCCCGAAAGGATGAAAAGCAAAGTCGACCTCGGTAGAATTTGAACTCGGAACGTAAAGACGGACGAAATACCTATTTCTTTACTACCCACAAGGGGATAAACACAGAGGAGACAAACAAGGACAGACAAACGGATTAAGTCGATTATATCGACCCCAGTGCGTAACTGGTACTTATTTAATCGACCCCGAAAGGATGAAAGGCAAAGTCAACCTCGGCGGAATTTGAACTCAGAACGTAACGGCAGACGAAATACCGCTAAGCCTTTCGCTCGGCGTGCAACCGACGAAATACCTTTGAGCATTTCCCCGCCATGTTAATGATTCTGTCAGCTCGCCACCTTAAACGTAAGAACAGACGAAATGCCACAGCATTTTCTCCGGCATAATTTAATAATTTTTCCACTTTGCTGGCTTCTTTTCTGCACATAATTATTGAATTCTAACATGGCGACGCAACACCTTTCGTGAGATCATAGAGTCAATTAAATTAACCCCAGTCCTTAAGTTGTATTTCATTTAATCAACCCGGGCAAGATGAAAAACAAATTTGACTTCAGTGGAATTCAAACTCACAACACAACTAACTATATAGCAAGGTATTTTATTCATTGGTCTTCTGCTATTAGTGTATCATTTTATTATTATTATTATTATTTTTCCTCTAGCAAATAATATTAAGAAGTCTTCGTAACTCGTGGTTTCCACTGTTGCTTTCAATGATATTTGTGATAAACAACCTAGAAGCTAATCTTTACCTTCGTTGTTCCTTAGCTTCAGACTGAACAAATCTACAAGTAAAGGCGTTTATCCGAACGTCTTCCCCCATCCAGTAATAATCTAAGAGTTTATCAAATGCTTTCCTTTTGAACGCGGTTAGAGTGCGCCTTGGCTGCTATTTCTAGTAGTTCGATGGACGGCATGGAGGTTCACTTGTTCTTAAAGCATTTGCATGTTGTACTACAATAAGAACACAAATTTATTCGAGGGTTGACTGACAAATTGATTAACATCTGCCTTATATACCTGGTCTTTAAATTATCATTCTCGAACGCGAGAGCAGGGAAAGTTCAATCTGGCTTTCAACTCAGAATATAAAGACAAGTAACTTTATATAGAAGGACATTTAGTTCGACAATTTGCCTTTTCTTCGCGGCTATAGATTTGGAAATGAGAAACGGCGAAGTTTCGACTTTCACTTTTTGTGAAACACATTGGTCTTTACTGTTCTATATTTGAGCGATCAGGAATTATGTACATTATTTACATTTGACGGATATTTGTCCTCGTCTTATTTGTTATTAACGCAACGTTTCGGCTGATATACCCTTCAGCCTTCAACAGGTGTCTTGGGGAAATTTCGAACCTGGGTTCTCATTCCTGAGGTATTTTTTGATGTTATTATTTTTCAATGTTATTATTATTATTATTATTATTATTATTCAGGTCACTGCCTGGCATCGAACTCGGAATCTTGGGGTTAGTAGGCCGCGCTCTTAACCACCATGTCATATGCCCGTGGGCATATTCCGAGTTCGTTTCCAGACAGTGACTTTAATAATAATAATAATGACAACAACATCAGAAAAATACCTTAGGAATGAGAACCAAGGTTCAAAATTTCCCCAGGACTCTTGTTGAAGGCTGGAGAGTATATCAGCCGAAACATTGTGTTAACAACAAATAAGATGAGGACAAATGTCTGTCAAATTTAAATAACGTACATTGGTCTTTGCTACATGACTAAGCAAGTTTGATTTTCTCACCAATATCCTGCTTGTATCCAAAGGTCTTCTGGCTTCTACCATTTAATATCTACTGCTAACTTTAGTTCTTCTACCAAGTGATACGAATACAGATGTACTATATATATATATATATATATATATATATATATATATATATATATATATATATATATATATATATACTCTTTATTTAAAAGCAGAATATAACAAAAGCTGTTACTCAGAGTTTAACGTTCCCGTTCGTCGGACAGTTTTGTTAAAATAGTAAACAAAACTGTCCGACGAACGGGAACGTGAAACTCTGAGTAACAGCTTTTGTTATGTTTCTGCTACTTTTAAATAAAGCATATTACTCTAGCTCTGGTATTTGAGTACTCTTTTGTCCATCTTGTTTGACATTTATGTGCTTACTATGGTATATATATATATATATTATATATAAAATATTATTAGAGACAAAACCACTATTTTGCAAAACAAACAAGGAAAGACTTAATCAATACATAAAATTTTAATAAATAGTCAAAAAAACGCCACTACAATCGTTTCTTGTCTTGATCGACAATCTTCAGGTGGACTTCCAATAATTCAGTTCTGAATTATGGAAGTCCACCTGAAGATTGTCGATCAAGACAAGAAACGATTGTAGTGGCGGTTTTTTTTGACTATTTATTAAAATTTTATGTATTGATTAAGTCTTTCCTTGTTTGTTTTGCAAAATAGTGGTTTTGTCTCTAATAATATTTTATAATATTTTACTATAAATTGGATTTAATCCTAAATCTGATTTTTTTCCCTGTAAATTTGGATTTATTCCCTAATATTTATATTATATATATATATATATATATATATATATATTGACCCGTACTGGATTTGCTTTTCATTACTCCTCGGTCGATGAAATATGTAACTAGCATGTAATATTGATTTCTTGTAAAGGCACAAGGCTTCAAATGCGGCGGGGCGGGGGCTGAAATTCGATTAAATCGACTTTACTACTGGAGTGATATTTGTTTCATCGAACCCGCTAAAATAAAAGGCTTACTTAAACTCGGCGATATTTGAACTCGAAGCCTAAAGGAACGCAAATCTAATACGTGAAATGCTCATTAAAGAAATATTCTTTTACTTGTTTCACTCATTTGACTGTGACCATGCTGGAGGACCGCCTTTAGTCGAGCAAATCGGCGCCAGAGCTTATTCTTTGTAAGCCTAGTACTTATTCTATCGGTCTCTTTTGCCGAACCGCTAGTTAACGGGGGCGTAAACACACCAGCATCGGTTGTCAAGCGATGTTGGGGGGGGAGACAAATACAAACACACCCACACACAAACACATACATATATATATATATATGTATATACATATATACGACGGGCTTCTTCCTGTTTCCGTCTACCAAATCCACTAACAAGGCTTTGGTCGGCCCGAGACTATAGTAGAAGATACTTGCCCAAAGTACCACGCAGTGGGACTGAACCCAGGACCATGTGGTAGGTAAGCAAGCTGCTTACCATACAGCCAGTCCTGCACCTATAATAGATAATAAAAAAGATTTTTCTTTTGTTTTTATAAAATTTATTGCAAATGCTGAACTTTTTTCTTTTTTTTTTTCCACAGGTAAGAATATTTTAATATCAATGAAAAGAATTCATTTTGGTTTGGTAAGTAAGTTGTTTTCCGTTTGATTTAAACACTCTCCATTAGATATTTTTCTAACAAAAATCTCTTTCAGAAATCAACTACTTGTTCATCACCTTCTTGAAATTTTCAAAAAAAAAAAAAAAGTAAAGAACCCTCATACATTTTTCAATAAGTATTTACATAAATTCTGTATTCTTCTTCTTTCACATTTTTATACATCTGATACGACATTATGACATTACAGTAGGAGATAGCGCGCCAACTTGATCAGAGCCAGGAAAATAAATTCAGCTCCGTACACTTTACTGTTGACAGCATGAATTCGAAACACATTCATTGTAATTTTTTTTCTTCTAATTAGTATGAATAAATACTGTCATATCCATGTTTCTGGGTAATTATCCGTGCCAGTTGTAGTAGTAACTAGATTTACTAATTCAAAACGATATGTTTTGACCGAAAACTCTTTTCTACGTTTATATATATTTTTTTCTTCTACTCCTCCCCCGTTATTGCCCGTTGCCTAGCTACTGATGGATCGTTGCTTCTATGGATATATACATATATATAATGTGAGTGTAAGATATTGACGATATTAGAACGTTGTGTTATGTATCAAGTGTGTCGTGGGTCAGCGAACGAACATCAATAAATTGTCGTGCGTTTTGAGAAACAGCTGTGGTCGATCGAAGGCGTTGCACAATTCAGTTTCATCGCCCTACGGTGAGAGTTCAAATATTGCCGAAGCTGACTTAGTCTTATCTTCTCTTATATTCGATCGATTCATTTTAAATCTATTTGATGGATGGAAAAAAATAGAGAGGGGTGTAAATGTCTTGTGGTGCTTATTAATCACGTTCTTTTAAGTTCCGAGTTCAGATCCAGCCTCAGTTGAATCTTGCTTTCGTGTATCTGGGGGCCCGATAAAATAAATACCATTCAAATACTGAATTCAATCTGACGGAATAATCGCCCATTCTTCTAAAATGTGTGGTTTTGTGCCTATGTTTTGGAACGATTATAAATCTATACGCTACCGCTACGTTCTGAGTTCAAATTCCGCCGAGGTCGACTTTGCCTTTCATCCTTTCGGGGTCGATTAAATAAGTACCAGTTATGCACTGGGGATCGATATAATCGACTTAATCCGTTTGTCTGTCCTTGTTTGTCCCCTCTGTGTTTAGCCCCTTGTGGGTAGTAAAGAAATATATTATTCTATACGCCACTCTCGCACAAACGTGTTTATGTGTATGTATGTATGTGTGTGTGTGTGTGAGAGAGAGAGAGAGAGAGAGAGAGAGAGATGGCATAAGGTGTGAATGTGTGCCTCCCCTCTCACTTCCGCACTAATGTTATAAAACACAACACCTTGTCTTTGATTTGTTGTGTCATGGTTGTTGCAACAGAAAGTAAAGCTGAGCTACTATTACACATTTCTTGCATCGTCTCCTCTCACTCTCACTCACTCTCTCTCTCTCTCTCTTCCGTTCTCTTTACTTCTTTCTTTCTTTCCCTTCCCGCGCGCTTGCAGTTTGTTTCTTCCTTCTCATTCACACTAATTCCCTCTGTCATTCCTTACTATTTTCACACACACACAGACGTAACACTTTATCTAAACTTTCTCTCGTCACTTAAAACAACGCTGAGAAATGATATTGTTATATTTGCGCAACACTATGTTACTTAGTAATAATCTTTATAATAGATTTAGTTAAAAGGGAAATAAACCAAAGCCTAAAATATGAATGGATAATTTAATATTCTGTTATGTCTGGGGAGAGTAATTTTCATTTTGTGCCTTATAATGTAACACACTCAACTGTAAGATTTCCCCTTATTTCTTATTTTCCTAAAATTTTCGTTGCGTCTTGCAACCTTTTCAATAGTCTTGACTCTCAGAATATGCTTCAACACACGAACTCATATAAAGAATCTTGCAAACCAAATCCCAAAGCGAAAAATAATTTAATAGTTATCTATTAAAACAATTTAACGGCTAAATCTCAAAGGGTCATTATCTTTTTTTTTCTAGGACTTTGTTCTGTTACACTATTTTGAATATTTTTGTATTATCCTTGCATTTGACTCCCCAGCCGTCAAAATTATACGCTTTTTCTTTTGGCTCTAGCTATCGTTTATGATATGTATTCGTCATTTCTTTTGAAGTTGTATTTGTCGTACGATACCTAAACAAGTTATGCTGTCAAAGGCTCGTTTGTCATAAAGAATTTTGCTGTGTGGAAGCTTTTTATAATTAACCCACAAAGCACTAGGATTTCCACTTACATAGCATGGACTGTTGAGCACAAAGACTACCATACTCAAAGAAACAAAATATAGTCAAAATATCTTCTTAGTATAAAATTCTTTTCTTTTTCTTTCTTTTACTTGTTTCAGTCATTTGACTGCGGCCATGCTGGAGCACCTCCTTTAGTCGAATCAAATCGACCCCAAGATTATTCTTTGTAAGCCTTAGTACTTATTCTATCGGTCACTTTTGCCGAGCCGCTAAATTACGGGGACGTAAACACACCAGCATCGGTTGTCAACGATGCCGGTGGGGACAAACAGAGATACACAACACACACACACACACACACACACACACACACACACACACATATATATATATATATATATATATAATATATATATATATATATATATATATATATATACACGACGGGTTTCTTTCAGTTTCCGTCTGCCAAATCCACTCATAATAAGGCTTTGGTCGGCTCGAGGCTATAGTAGAAGACACTTGCCCAAGATGCCACGCAGTGGGACTGAACCCGGAACCATGTGGCTGGTAAGCAAGCTACTTACCACAGAGCCTCTCCTGTGCCTATAATGGTGGCAAGTTTTACATTCTGTGAAGAGTCATTAGTTGAACAATTAATCCTCTTGCATTCTGAGGGGTATCGGAGCGTTTGAGTGATATTAAACTCCAACAAACGCCCATAAATGCCTCTATCTGGGCCACGATCGTAGCCTGTCGATCTGTACCTGACGGCCACGGTCGCGACCCGTCGCGCCTCATGTGTTAATAAGTATTTTTGATGAAGGCGCGTGGCTAAGTAGGGTCGTAAGATAGCGTGAGAGATCGAAGAGCACTCTGAAAAGAAATGTTTTGCTCAACACAAAGCACCGCCCGGTCTGGGAATCGAAACCACAATCTAGCGATTGTAAGTGCAACAATCTAACCACTAGGCGCATGTAAGAAAGTAACTGCATTATTAACTAATTTCAAATTCATATTGTACGATGTATAATTTAGGTTTATCTCTGAAACTATGGAATTTATGTAAGGACTAACTTTGGATCTTTTCGGTTTGAACGGCAGTTTTTAACATAATTTCTAGGTAACTAAAAAAATTTAAACTTCGTATACTGGTAGAATGTGTTTATAAAACATATTTTTCTCTTGGCTTTATTGTGAAAATTCTATAGTTTTTAAGATATTTGTTGTTTTGTTTCTTCAATTTCTGCAATTTCAACCAATCAGTGACGTCTATTGAGGTAAAAAAAAACCTCCTGTGCCGTATGAATATGTCCCACGTTTAAGAAACAGATTGGGTTTATTTACATTTGTGAAGGATAAAAGATACCCTTCTCCCTAACCCTAACCAACCCTAACCCTAAAACAGATTGAAATACAATAGATCGATACTTGGGTCATAATTATGGGTGACATTTTCATATGACACCGCTAGGAAAAACTGCCGTTCAAACCGAAATGATCCCTAACTTTTGATATTTGTGAATTTTCCATACTTTCAGTGTTGTTACATCAGCAGCTGCCGTAGTCACCATGTCTTTTTAGTCACCGAAATCTTCCTTATCTCTATAATTTCTGCGTAAAGGAAATTATGCCCAAGGTGATGATTCGCTTTTAACTCTGAGCAGAACAAGAATATTGACAATAACAGCACTGATAATGCTTTACATGGGTCTGGAGTATCAATTAATGAAAACGAGAAACGATATGACGATGAGGTTCATACGTTACCTGGAGTAAAAAGAAAATTATACCGTCCATAATTCAAAATTTTAGTTGCAGATTTGATTTACCAAATGTTAACGATGACTCTTCAGATCAAATTGAGATGATAGAGGGAAAACATATATTCTTAATTTCTTATTTCTTTATTGCCCACAAGGGGCTAGACATAGAGGGAACAAACAAGGACAGACAAACGGATTAAGTCGATTAGATCGATCCCCAGTGCATAACTGGTACTTATTTAATCGACCCCGAAAGGATGAAAGGCAAAGTCGACCTCGGCGGAATTTGAACTCTGAACGTAACGGCAGACGAAATACCGCTAAGCATTTCGCCCCGCCTATATACTCTGAATTTCTTTCCTGCTATTATCCTCTTTTGTGTCTGCCTAGTCCAATGCTTCATCGTGTGTTTACTGAAAAGCATTGCTAGTTATTCTCCATTAGCATACTGCCTTAAAATGAATTTTTATTGAAATGTCTTCAATGTTTTTTCACAACATTCAAAAGTAATTTTCATTTCTACTGTTGATATCATAGTTAGTTGGTTAAGAAAATCGCTTGCCAACCACGTAACTCTGGAGGATCCAATCCCACCCTTTGACAACCTTGGAAAGTATCCTCTACATGTAGATTTAAGGTCGTGGACCAAACGCTGCCTGGTGTCCTTGAGCAGAACACTTCATTTCTCCTTACCATGTTATTCGTGTCTACTTAGTTAAAATGAGAGCCAGCCGAGGGCTGGTGCTGCCCCTTCTCTCCCAGTTGTCACAGCTTGGATGTTCTGCTGCATCAAGGGCGGGAGAGCTGAAAGGATATTTACGTAAGTTCGACATCTAGAACAACTAAACGAAGGCAGAGCACATGCGACGAAGTAACATTCTTGATCCAGAGTGAGCATTCGTTAGAATGTTGAGTAGAAGACCACGCAATATTTGTTTCAAGACTCTCTACCCCAAATTCAAATACCACTTTCATCAGCTTTTGCTTTTCATTTTTTGAAGATGGATAAAATTAGTACTACTTCTGAACGGTGGATTAACGGAACTCGTAGAGCCTTGCGGTATCTGTTGTTGAGCGAGTTTGTTTGTTTGTTTGAGCGAAGCGGTCTTCGTCCCAGAGTGGGAGAAGTCCGAAACGTGGTCCTTTGCTATTCGTAAGACCCGCAGAAGAGAAAGCAGGTCAACCCCCGACACCGAGAGCATCGACGGATGCATGAATGTGCATCCAGGCTCAGCGGTTGCGTAGGAAGTCGGGGATAAAAAACAGGAAGAAAGAGTGAGAGAAAGTTGGGGCGAAGGAGTACAACAGGGGTCGCTACAACCCCCTGCCGAAGCCACGTGGAGCTTTAGGTGTTTTCGCTCAGTAAACACACACAACGCCCGGTCTGGGAATCGAAACCGCGATTCTCCGACCGCGAGTCTGCTGCCCTAACCATTGGGCCATTGCGCCTCCACTTGCGGTATCTGTTCCAGCTCTGTTCACCGACCACACTTTAAATTATACTGGTCTTTCCCTTGAGCAACAACAATGGCGTTAAGACTTGCATGTATGGGAAGATAGTATCTCCAATTTTGCGGTGCAAATGCGGGCATCAAAACTTTGCAATTCGATAGAGATTGATCTAACAAGTTTTAATTCGGTTATATACATTTTCTTTTTTGACCTTTATACTTGCTGTCCGCCTTCTTATAGTAGCTGTATGTTTCAGGCTGAATTGCTACTGAGTCTCTTACATCTTAATCAACATTTAAAAACCTTTCATTCTGCGGTTGGCAGGATTATTTCTCATGCAGCAGTTTGTTGAGTAGTAGTAGAGAAACGGCACTTAAGGCGGCGAGCTGGCAGCAGCGTTAGCACGCCGGGCGAAATGCCTAGCAGTATTTTGTCTGTCTTTACGTTCTGAGTTCAAATTCCGCCGAGGTCGACTTTACCTTTCATCTTTTCGGGGTCGATAAATTAAGTACCAGTTGCGGACTGGGGTCGATATAATCGACTGGCCTCGTCCCCCAAAATTTCAGGCCTTGTGTCTAGAGTAGAAACGAGTTGAGAAACGGCACGCATATATACGCGTATACATAGCATAATGAGTTACTTACATTTATATTAAAGAAGAAAAGCATTTTTCACTGGCTTCTCTCCTTTAAGGAAAAAAATTTATAAACGAGTCGACTGATTTTAGCCCGAAATAATATACGTACGACGGTCGATATAAACAAGCCGAAGCATGGCTGAAATCAGTAGAATAGAATAGAAGAAATCTAATTTTTTTCCTTATTTGTCATGAGAGTAATAACAAAAGAAACTAGCTGTAACAGTTTTTACAATGTTATATAGAATAAGCTAATACACATTTTGGGAAGCAAACGCACATACACACATAATTACATATAAATATAAGGAATATAAAGTATAAATCATCTTTATCGTGATCATTCATCCACCAAATATCTTAAAGTGAATTCAGGTTGACATATATTAGTCATTGATTTATCACGTGTTTACAGGAATATGTTAGCAATCATTCATGTTAGCGTGTTAACTCACAACATCTATTTCTACTGAAATTGGAATACCGCACGGGGAAAAAAAACAAAACATTCGTAAAACAGAAGCCAGAGAAACATTATTTTTTATTGCTAGTTCTGGTGATTTATACTTATTGGAGCCGGAACCATTGGGAACCGAGTGTAACATGGTATACACGTTTTATTTATTTATTTCTTCACTGATTTCTTTCTTTGGACTGCAACCATTCCAGTGCGTCGTCATAAATTGTTTTATTCGAGTATATTGACCCTGGTTTTTGCTACAACCTTCTATGTTACGGGTCTCAACCGAATGTCCCGTTTTTTACATAGAGGGGTGCAAGTAGATATAAATACATATAGCTCACACACACACAAATAGAAGACCAATTAAATATTTTTGATGTAGCATTTCAACATCTTTGTATCTTTTTTTTTTTTTCACATTTCAAGTTTCCTCATCGCCTTCTATAATGTTGATTTTTCTCCTCACACTTATACACTTACAAATACATACACAGCTTCCGGCTATCACTCACAAAACACTGTTCAGCGCTAGAGTACATTAAAACTGTGGGAAAACGCCCTAAACGAAAACTAACTGGTAAGGTCAGTGCCAATATAATGCAATGAGAAAAGAAATACGAAGTAAATGAAACTGCACCCGATGCTAGGAGAAATAGCTACTAGCTCAACCAATTCCGATGCACAAACGCAGAGGGATACATTCCTGAAATAGTAATTATAAACAGTTTGTAGGCTTCGAGTTGGGAGTGAATTTGAACATGAGATTATGTGGATTTATTATTAGATTGTTAAAACACGCTTGCAATCATACAGATTATTGGGCAAAATGGATAAAATATTTTCGTTTAAGTTATTGATTACAGGCATTGTGTATAAATTTCTTTTCTACCCTAGGCAAAGGCCCGGAATTTTTAGAGAGGGAGCCTGTCGATTAGATTGACCCCAGTGCATAACTGTAACTTAATTTATCGACCCCGAAAGGATGAAAGGCAAAGTCAACCTCAGCGGAATTTGAACTGAGAAAGTAAAGACAGACGAAATATCGCTAAGCATTGCACCCGGCGTGCTAACGTTTCTTATTTCTTTATTGCCCACAAGGGGCTAAGCATAGAGGGGACAAACGAGGACAGACAAAGGGATTAAGTCGACAACATCGACCCCAATGCGTAATTGGTACTTAATTTATCGACCCCGAAAGGATGAAAGGCAAAGTCGACCTCAGCGGAATTTGAACTCAGAACGTAAAGACAGACGAAATATCGCTAAACATTTCGCCCGGCGAGCTAACATTTCTGCCAGCTCGCCGCCTTGCATTGTGTATAAACTTTTCTTCATTAGGCGTTTGTTCTGAGTTTTATACAAAATGACAATTACTTCATTGTTAGTATATAAGCAGCAAGTTAGGCAGTGCCCTTCGTCCTTGTTCTCTAATACTTGAGTTAAAATCCCGCTGGAGTAAATTTTGTCTTCACTACCCACCAAGGTCTGAGGATCTGAAAGAAAACGGTTATACGCGCTTGAAGCTAGCTTTCCTCCCTTGACTGAATGGAAAATACTTATTTTAATATACACCTGTAAAATGCATCTACATTAGTAGAATCATTAAGTATGAACCTACCAATTTGGCAGAATAAAAATTGTTTTTTGAAATAATGACTTTGATTAAGGTTTGAGTCGGTACTTTAATGACATCAAGCTGGCTTTTTCAATTTCAGCTCGACTAAATTGTCACTGATTTGTTTTCAAATGACTGTAATTTGTCAATGACAATTATTCGAGTTTATTTTTGTTTTTTTTCCTATTCGGAAGACAACGTTTTGGTAGAGGCAATATTTGAAAACTATGCTTGTTTAGAATAGCAAATATAGGAAGAAAATGTTATGCATATCATTCTCAGGACGTTGTTCCCAATCTGTGGCTACGAGCTGATGATACTAATTTATTCTTCTGTTAAGGCGGCGAGCTGGCAGAAAAGTTAGCACGCCGGGCGAAATGCTTAGCGGTATTTCGTCTGCCGCTACGTTCTGAGTTCAAATTCCGCCGAGGTCGATTTTGCCCTTCATCCTTTCGGGGTCGATAAATTAAGTACCAGTTACGCACTGGGGTCGATATAATCGACTTAATCCGTTTGTGTGTCCTTGTTTGTCCTCTCTGTGCTTATCCCCTTGTGGGTAGTAAAGAAATAGGCATTTCGTCTGCCGCTACGTACTGAGTTCAAATTCCGCCGAGGTCGACTTTGCCTTTCATCCTTTCGGGGTCAATTAAATAAGTACCAGTTACTTAATCCGTTTGTCTGTCCTTGCTTGTCCTCTCTGCGGTTAGCCCCTTGTGGGTAGTAAAGAAATAGATACTAATTTATTCTTCTGTTTGAATTTACTGGGTAAATAACTGATTTTTAATATCGCTGATTTGTTTTATGGAAATGGCTAAAATATATTCTTCATTGCTTAGATACTTATATTCATCATTGAAATAGTTCAGGCGGTTCGACCTACTGGAAGTATTGCTCAAATCAGATCTTATCGTCTTTAAAACGAAAACATACAGCAGATAATGAAATTCTAGATTTACACAACAGCAACCACAATAACCTGATAAGAACAACCTTCAGATTTACCATCGTTTCAGCTCATCATCGATTTTAAAATGAAATTTAGAAGTTTCGTTTTCAGCATATTAGCACGTGATTGGTTTAACAATATCACTGTTTGCTAATTTAGTCATTACTATTCAAAAGCAGTATGGCTGAGACAGTTATAATTATGAATAGCCCTAGAAATTCACACTATCCCTGTCAGATCCACCTGCTCAAAACATTCGGACACTTTTGGAATTATTCATTATTTTCAAGAAGTCAACACCTTCGGTAGATACTGATGTGGATTTCCTAAATGCTTATGATACACATTGGGTTGTGGACAGGATAGCTCTATCAATTTAAGTATAATATCGGCATCTAGTGAAACAGCAATAATAATATTTTCTACTCAAAGAACATGGCCCGAAATTTTTAGGGAGGGAGCCAGTCGATTATATCGATCCCAGTGCGTAACTGGTACTTAATTTATCGACCCCGAAAGGATGAAAGGCAAAGTCGACCTCGGCGGAATTTGAAATCAGAACGTAACGGCAGACGAAATACCGCTAAGCATTTCGCCCGCAATAATAGCAATAATGTGGAGGCACATGGCCTAGTGGTTAGAGCAGTGGACTCGCGGGTTCGAATCTCAGACCGGGCGATGTGTGCGTTTATGAGCGAAACACCTAAGCTCCACGCGGCTCCGGCAGAAGGTAATGGCGAACTTCTGCTGACTCTTTCGCCCCAATTTTCTCTCACTCTTTCCTCCTGCATCTAGCAACTTCCCGTCAAGGTGGGGAACCTATATGCCAAGGAAACCGAAAAACCGGCCCTAATGAGCCAGAAAAATGGCTCGAGAAGGAACAACGGCAATAGAAATAATAATACACAGCCAAATAGTTGGGTCAATTTATTATCGAATGTGTGAAAATGCATGTTCTTGTCAGAAAGGAAAGCGTGTTTGAAGTATTTCCGATGTTTAAAAGCCTGAATGATAGTCTTTTTCTTTTTTCTTTTTTTCGCATTAGTACAATATATTAGTTATAGCTGTTTGAACCAATCTTTCTCCATATTTTGTATATATTGTAACTCTGTAAGGATGTGAGTCATAGCAAACCCTGAACATAAAGGAACATAACTAAATACTGTAATTGTGGCATCAACTGTCACAAACTCCTAATTTTTTGTTTACCTCTGTTTCAGAATAATCCCAAATTATAATTCGGAATTTCTATCTAAACGCTTCAAGTTTGTTTCCTATCCAGGTATGCACTGCATACAAGTATTCCCTTCTTCTGAATGCGGCGAACTGGCAGAAACGTTAGCACGCCGGGCGAAATGCTTAGCAGTATTTCGTCTGCCGCTACGTTCTGAGTTCAAATTCCGCCGAGGTCGACTTTGCCTTTCATCCTTTCGGGGTCGATTAAATAAGTACCAGTTACGCACTGGGGTCGATATAATCGACTTAATCCGTTTGTGTGTCCTTGTTTGTCCCCTCTATGTTTAGCTCTTTGTGGGTAGTAAAGAAATAAGTATTCCCTTCTTTTAAAAATACATTTTATACATGAGCAGCTTTATATCGTGTTTTACTGATTATCAACGTGCTGTTCTATCTTCATCCTACCTGAGTTTTGTGTGTAGGAAAGTGAATAAGAAAAGAACATCGACCTATTCAGATGAGAGAGTAATCGGGATTTTAAATCGCTAACAGAATTAAGAAAGCCTATTTGGGGGAGCAGGATAAAAAATTCATGGAATACAAGGGTCGTTGTAGTAGTAGTAGTAGTAGTAAATGTATAGTGAATTAAGTTCAGTGGTAACGTGTGTAATCAAAATAGTATTACGTTACACGGTTCGCTAGCAATATTTATGCAGATTTAGCTTGAAGTTGTTACATAACTTGTGATAAGTCGCGCGAGAAAGTCTTCTTCATTGACATTTTTTAAAATTATTTCTGTCGCTAGAGGACATTTTGTGTTGATTGACCTTTTTTGCGAGGAATTCTCTTCTATCGCAAAATATCACGATTATATTTGAGGAATTGAAAGTGACTTTGATTGCTTCGATTGATATGAAATTGGTCGAATAGTTCTAACACGTTTCAAAGGTGAAAGTGTTGAAATCTTTCGTGTCATTCACAGAAAATATGAACAACAGTGCATTCAAAACTTAGGAAGTTTGGTATTGTGGATGCTTGAAACTCGCTTTACGCTATCTATCATCTTTTCATTACCAGCCAGATGTTATCCACCCTCATACTTATCGTGAATCAATTCAAACGCCTTTCGAGTTTCCATGTAAATTGATATGTTTAGATAGCAGCACACATATACCAGTTCTTATGAAAATACGAAATGCTGATAGTTTGCTTCTATTTTATGTTCAAGTACGAAACACTGAAAACCAATTATATAAGAGAGAAACGAGAAATTCGATAAAATTTCAGAGAGAGAGAGATGTGATGAGATCTGCTGAAACTTGAGAAAAGTATTGATATTATATCGTTAATTATATTAAGTTTCGTTTTGGGATTTGGTTTGCAAGATTCTTTATGAGTTCGTGTGTTGAAGCATATTCTGTTGTGTCTGGAGAGAGTCATTTTCTTTTTGTGCCTTATTATTTAACACACTCACCGGTAAAATTTCCACTTTTTTCTTATTTTTTATATCCTAAAATTTTCGTTGCGTCTTGGAACCTTTTCAATAGTTTTGACTAAGGTTCCAAGACGCAACGAAAATTTTAGGATAATAAAAATAAGAAAAAAGTGGAAATTTTACCGGTGAGTGTGTTAAATAATAAGGCACAAAAAGAAAATTACTCTACCCAGACACAACAGTATATTTTTTCTACCAGGAACTTCTATAAAAATGGAATCCTATGACTATACCACTTAAGTGTCCAAGGTTTATATGTCTGCATCGTTTTTTTTTTATGAACAAATAGTTATTTTGTTCAAATATACGCGATGGCTCGTTTATATATGTGTGTGCAGGCACTCGAATAGTTTTTCTAGTGTTTCAAAGTTTACTCAAGAAGTAATTGAATGAACTATATTTTCATGAAATATGAAGTATGCAAAGTATTTTAGAAGATGGAAATAAATGTTTGAAAATAGTATTTTGTCGAATTACGGTACGAGTGTGAAGTGGGGAAAATGAATTTCCTTTAAATATGTAAGCCGTTTATTATATTCTGTTTCAATTTACATTAAATCGATCTCATCAATATAATTGCAATACCTATAATCCTATTCACTGCGAGAGAAGAGTTCACAATTAATACGCAATTATGTTAAAATAATCATTTATTGGAATACAAAGTAGTGTATCGATTATTTCAGTCCTATACACTTCAGATAAACGATAGACATATTCTATAACAGGAATAATTATATGGTAGGCTATATTTAAGAAATAGTGTCTAAAAATGCAGGTAAATAATGATTCTGCATATCTCAGAGACTGTTTAGGTTAGATTCAATACAAGTAATAGTGAAAAACACAAGCAATGCAAATCGGCTTGAAAATAATTTTGTAGAACTTCAGGATTAAACTTTGAAGAAATGATTTTGTGTGTGTATATATATATATATATATATATATACGAGCAAAACGCCCCCCCCCCGTCCAATGGACGGTGCTGAGTTGTTTAGTATCTCAGTGTCCTACAGTAAAATCCCATTTACGTCAGTAATGCTGTAATCCAGCATACTCGTATTTACATAACAGTAAGAATCAGCGCAGTAGATTTTGCTTGCTGTAGATTTTTAATACGATACCATAGCTTCCGTTTGTAATACTAATGTAAACTTCATAATTTCCTATGGAGGACAACAAGCATGTGTCGTACACGTTTTAGAAATTGCGGTGAATGGAATTTGTTGTCAGTGATCCTTAGTACTCACATAATAATTTATATAAAGTTCAATGCATAACGTTCAGATGATCTTCATGGTTAGGTCGTATATTTTATCTTATAAACAGACGAGCAAAATGCCCCCCGTCCAATGGACGGTGCTGAGTTGTCGAACATTTAAACCAAATTTTCTCGAAACAACTTACCCGACCGTCCCATAGATCTCCCCTTTGAGAAACAGTGATTTAACCTAAATTTGAGACACCAGCAAAAGAAGAGATAAAGATAGACTTCTTTCTATTCCAAGAAAAACGATTTTGCAAATGCACGTTCCCACGGCTTTATCGATCGCATTCTCACCTGGAATCGATTTTTGTAATTTTTTCAAGACTTATACACCCCTTGATACGGTCGGTATCTACATATCAAATTTGAGCGCAATCGGATGGAGGATGCCCGAGATCATAGAACACACACACACACACACACCACACACACACACACAGACAGAACGGGTTTTATATAATAGATATGTGTGTGTGTATACACACACACACCACACACACACAAAGCCTTACACTAGGTGAAATGACGTGATCACATTTCATCTGCTTTTGATGTGTGGTGAGAGAGAGTTTCATGACGGACGGTTTGTGATTTTTTGGCCGATCCTCAGAGAAAAAGACTGTTTCCGTCGTCCATCAATATATGCATAAAGCAGACATAAATTGTATTTATGTATTAAGCAGGCATACATTGGCCAGTAACCTCTTGGACTGGCCGAATTCATATTTCATTGCTTCACTAAATAGATACTGTATAAAAACTCTATGCATAGTACGTATTTCTACACCCAGCGTCCGTACACATAGGCTCGAAAGTAGAATGTAAGTTTCTAATTTCACCTCAGAAATATCAGTTCAGATTTCTGTTTAACATGAGTTTTGATTTTTATTAAGTCTTAGAAATTACAAAACATCTCAGAGATTGCTATGTCGGTACCAAAATAAATAAGTATGTAAAACAGTGTCTGACTTGTCCTCGTTCATTTGATAGTTAAATACTTTTTGGAGCTATTTTGTATTCCTTACTTTTAGGTGATAAACCAAAGTAATCATTTTATTAGAATCTAAGTATTATAAATGCGTTTTTCCTTTTCTCTTTTGAATAATTCTCTCTT
>NC_042997.1:198456531-198486531 GCF_006345805.1 Octopus sinensis | reverse complement strand
ATGTATGTGTATGCGTGTGTGTGTGTGTGTGTGTGTGTGTGTGTGTGTATGTGCGTCTGTGCGTATGTGTGTGTATGTGTGTAGGTATATATGTGTATATTTATTGATATATGTATGTGTATATGTGTTATACGTGTGTGTATATGTATTTATATACGTATCAGTATATGTATATGTGTGTATATGTATATAAATGTCTATATGTATATATATATGTGTCTATATGTATATAAATGTCTATATGTATATATATATGTGTGTCTATATGTATATAAATGTCTATATGTATATATATGTGTGTCTATATATATATATGTGTGTATATGTATATAAATGTCTATATGTATATATATGTGTGTATATGTATATAAATGTCTATATGTATATATATGTGTGTATATGTATATAAATGTCTATATGTATATATGTGTTTATATGTATATAAATGTCTATATGTGTGTATGTATATATCTATATATGTACATATGCATGAATATATATATATAGATATAAATTAGAGAAAAACCACTATTATGTAATTCAAACATTGATAGACATAAACCATATCATATAGAAAAAATATATGATTAAAAATTATACATATAGATCACAAAAAGTACATAATAATGAAAAAACATATAAGTAAAAAGACTATGTACGTTTCGTGGCTATAACTACAATTCGAATTTCAATGAAATTTAAATTCAATCCAAGAACAATTCAATCTAAAAGTATAGTCACTTCTCAGGTCAACAACAATAACATAAATAGTTAAATAAATACATATTTTAAATAAATAATCAAATAGAATTAAACAATATTTCTTATAGAATATATGTATACATATATATGTATATACGGAAATAATACAAAACGTCTGCTAACAGACGATGTGTCAAGCACTGAAGAGAGTCAGAAATACCCCTAAACCAGGCTAGTCAGAAATTTTATGTCATGTTTTGTATTAAATAATTTAACGATTTTTTTGTTGATCTAAACTTTTCTTCATTTTCTGATTATTTAAATGATAAACTTTCTATTCTGCTGTTACCTGTACCTTATTAGCATAGTGTGCCTGCATACCCATGCCCAGGGAAAGCACAGGTAATTGATACTGATAGTAAATAGATTTTTTGTATCCCTTAGTCGGTTTCTACAACCACTATCTCTTCTTACCTTTGTGTGTCATTATATATATATATATAAATATATATATATATATGTATGTATATAATTTCTATATGTGTGTGTGTGTACAAGTGTATATGTATGCTATAAGAGGTGCGTGTCTTTGATTGGGTGCCGAATTTTGTAGAAACGGTTTGTTAAATTTATATAGTATAACATATCTCCCATTTAATTTTTGGGCAAATGTCTTCTGCTATAATCCCGGGCTGACCAATACCTTGTGAGTGGATTTGGTAGACGGAAACTGAAAGAAGCCTGTCGTGTATATATATATATATATATATATATATATATATGTGTGTGTGTGTGTGTTTGTGTGTCTGTGTTTGTCCCCCCAACATCGCTTGACAACCGATGCTGGTGTGTTTACGTCCCCATAACTTAGCGGTTCGGCAAAAGAGACAAATAGAATAAGCACTGGGCTTACAAAGAATAAGTCCCGGGGTCGATTTGCTCGACCAAAGGCGGTGCTCCAGCATGGCCGCAGTCAAAATGACTGAAACAAGTAAAAGAGTAAATTAAAATTCCTCATTCAAACGCCATTCCATAGAAAATAGAAAATAATTTAGTCTTTCATTGTTTCACATTGTATTTTGAATATATTGGCACGGAACTTTGTTTATTCAGGTGTGTTTTTGCCAATATCTGTAATAATTGCTGGAGGTAAATTATATTTCATAGAAAATAGAATACTGTTAAAATTTCCATTCGCAATATCTTCAGTTTTAGGTGACACGGGTGAAAGAAATATTTTCAATTTTTTTTTCACGTTTAAATGTTTCTTTCCTTCTACAATATTTAAGTATTTTGGCCAATGAATCGGATTAACCATTCTTTTTTCCAAATGTAAAATATAGTCAAACATTATGAAAAGTGACTGTTATATGTACAGTGAGCAAAACCTACATATTTTTTAAATTATGAACATATTTAAATGTGAAACAGTATAAGAATAAATTGTCTTTTGTAGCACTTGAAACCGGGTAGTTGCTGAAACTGTTCAATAAAATAGTATTTTAAAAGATAAGATTTTCTGAATTTGAGCCAGTTCTATTAAAGTTCTGCATATCTCTATAAAGAAAATCCTTAAGTGGCTTATAAGATTCGTTATAAAGAAATGGTTCAGAATGACAGATACAGTTGATTGTCGGGGAAAATGCCTTTCGACATTTAGTTATTTTAGTTAACCAAAGTTCACATCCTGTTGCACTCAACTTTACTTTTCTTCGCAACAATAACAAACTGTAATTATATACTAGGATGTCGAATAAACTGATTATGCTTCGCTCTAATATATGTAGGTCCAAGTCAATATAAGAAATCAATTCAATGAATGAAGATATCTACCTTACAGAACAAAAGATTGTCTACGAAGCAGTGACCTGTAGATTTTTTTGAATACGAGTAAGAGAGAGAGCATAACAAAATGTGACGGGAAATCCATAAGTGTGAGAAGATTTACTATTTTGAATGATAGTGCTTACGGTGATGTTATAAGACGAAACTTTGAACCTATGTCATCTTTGTTTATTCGCTTCTGATTTGGAATGAAAACAATTACAATTCTTGTCACGGTCTTCTTGCTGAAGTATTTAAATATAATTATCATGTTTATTTTGCCCGCTATACTGAAGATACACGATACATTGAAACGGTTTGTCACATATACAGATGTTATTAAATGGATTATTCAATACACGACGAAGAAAGAAGAAAGAAGTAAAATGATTTTGACATGCTTCTCTTCCTTACAAAACTGAATGAGACAGTGTTATAGGTACCTATATCGAGAATTCATACAAAACACAAATGCAGTTTTATTGTACGTGGAGTGTTCTGCTTATGACAGACGTTGAAAAACAACGAAATTTACATGTGGCAGCCATTCAACTTTAGCACACACAGACACCCCCCCCCCACACACACACACACACAAAACGGTCCGAAAGAAAGACAAGTAACGGGGACTTTTTCTCCGCCCCCATGCCTCTCTCTGTCATTCATTTATATTGTAAATACAATTATAATTTCTTTCACTGCTTTCTATTCGTTGAAGTGGTTAAATATGAGTGAAAAGTTCACTTCACAGTCTCTACTGAAGATACCTGAAACATTATCTACAGGGGTAGAGATTATTAAATAGATTGTAGAATCCTCTATTTTCTCTCCCTGTTTCTTTCTGTGTTCCTTTCTTTGGAAGAGCATAGGCTCGAAACGGAAAAGACTTTTTCAATCCCTAGCGTTATACTAATACTTCTATTTCTTGTCTACACCACCTGTCTTCGTCTTTTGTTTTTTTTTTCGTGACTTCTTCACCTATATATATATATATATATATGTATGTATGTATGTATGTATATGTATGTATGTGTGTGTGTGTAATACAATAACTAGAGGTACAGATAATATACATGGAAAAAGGGAAAAGTATGTATACAAAACATCGCTTAACGTACAGGAATGTGGGTAAATTATATAGAGCAGTCAATAAAAATAAAATTATGCCAAGATATGCAGGGTGCGTAAGATATTTGAGGACAGATTTATGTTTATAAGAAAAACAGAGATATAATAACAGATAATATCTTTATCAAAAAGTGCTATGAGGATACAAATAAACCTTCTTTTCTATAATGTTATTCAATAAAGCCACCTTCAGTTTCAACAACTGCTTCTATATGAGGTCTAAATCATCTACATGCTCGAATCAAGTGGACCTGGTTCATTTTGGACATTACTCTAACGGTGACAGCTTTCAAAGAATCTTTAGTGTTGTGAACGTGTTCATTGATCTCTCTCAACAACGATCCAATGGATCGAGATTTGGGGAATTAGGAGGCCAAATGTTAGGGGTTATGTGATCATGAAAACTTTCAGCCATCCATTCCTGTGTTACTAGAGCCATGTGTGATAGTATAGAATCTTACTGAAATACATATGGCCTTTCATTGCATATACTGTCTATCCAGGGTTTAACAATTGTTTCCAGGACCTCAATGTAGGTGGTAGAGTTAACTCTAGGGCCTTGTGGAGAGAAGTAAGGAGGTATCACATGTCCTTCATTGCTAACAACCCCTAAAACCATGACAGTTGCAGGAAAGTTTGTATGTATAACATTTGGAAGTTCAGATGGGTCTGCACATAACCCTCTGTCAAATCTTCTATTACCTTTTTGATCTTAGTCGAAGTTTTTCTCATTTGAGAAAAGCCAAATCAAATCTTCTACTGGATTTTTCAGTTTGTTTAAAAACCTTTTAGATCTGATTTAGTGATTTTCTTTTGCTTTTTCTAACAAATTGAACTTTCTTCATCATATAAGACTTATATCTGATGTCTTCGTGGAAAACATTTCTGACTGTTCCTTCTGATACATGGAGATCTTTTGCAATTGACCTCATGGACCTTCTGGGATTGTGATCAATGGTCTTTTGAACTTCCTAGATAAATTCAGATGTTCTGATGATTTCAGAGTGTTTAGAATGCTTTTTTATGCTTTGATACTGGTGATACATTCCCGTCTTCAGTTTCTAGCTGCTTACAAACTTTTTAGTCGCAAGATCTGACAACTTTCAAAAATCGAGATATTTCTAAATCGCTGTGCTCAGCCTTTATAACCACTATAACAGCATGCCTCTTCCTTTCTGTAAGCTGAGGGTCTACCATTATTATCAACTGAAACAAAGATTATACAGAGTTAGCAAAAAATGCAGCAATGACCCAATAAAGGTATGTCCTCAAAAAACTTACGCACCCTGTATGTAGAGAAAATCTGTATATTTAGGGATGAGAAACAACTAAATGTATTCATCCAGCATCTATGTAGAAATATACCGTTACATACATAGATGCACATAAACACAGGCGTACAGGGATGTTCCCATGCGTAGTTGCATAAATAGCCTAAGCACATACGTACACACGTACTTGAAAGGACGGAGAAAATTATTTGGATATCTAAAGTTTAATGAAAAAGCGAAATCTGTCAACGTAAAATTGACTTTTGTCGCTTCTATTTAATATTGATTAAATTTTTATTTGTAATAGTTACACATTTAATTTACAGCATTGAATGAGATCCATTTTCTGGAATTCTAAAAAGCCACGTTAAACCAATTAAAAATGTATATTCCTGTAGGCACGGAGGCAGATGTATGATAAAAGATGGCTTCCCAGTCTCATGGTTCCGTGTTCAGTCCCACTGTGTGGCACTTTAGGCCAAATGTCTTTTTTTATTGCCTTGAGCCGAGTGAAGCCTTGTGAGTAGATTTGGCAGACGGAAACTGAAAGAAACCCATCATGTGCGTGAATGTATTGAATGTATGTATGTGTGTGAATGTGTGTATATGCGTGAATGTGTTGAATGTGCGTATGTGTGTGCTCGTTTGTCCTCCATTATCATTTGACATCTGGTGTTGGTTTGCTTATGTCCCAGTAACTTAGCTGTTCGACAAAAGAGTCCGATATAATCTGTACCAGGCTTAACAAATAAACATCGGTGTCGATCTATTCGACTAAACTCATCAAGACGGTGTCCATGCATGACCGCAGTCCAATTACTAGAACAACTAAGGAAAGGTAATCCGCTTACATTCCATTATTGTTCCAGTAGTAAGGTTCTGTCCAGATTGGTCCGACCCTGCCGCATAATCTACCAGGATTTCGTCCCATCTCACAAATCTTCTCTAAACTGCGAACTGCAAAGTTCAAGACCAGCATCAGTTACATCGCCCTCACCCGTCTAAAGCACCTTTAGTGGAGGCGCAATAGCCCAGTGGTTAGGGCAGCGGACTCGCGGTCGTAGGATCGCGGTTTCGATTCCCAGACCGGGCGTTGTGAGTGTTTATTGAGCAAAAACACCTAAAGCTCCACGAGGCTCCGGCAGGGGATGGTGGTGATCCCTGCTGTACTCTTTCACCACAACTTTCTCTCACTCTTACTTCCTGTTTCTGTTGTACCTGTATTTCAAAGGGCCGGCCTTTTCACTCTCTGTGTCACGCTGAATATCCCCGAGAATTACGTTATGGGTACACGTGTCTGTGGAGTGCTCAGCCACTTAGACGTTAATTTCACGAGCAGGCTGTTCCGTTGATCGGATCAACCGGAACCCTCGTCGTCGTAACCGACGGAGTGCTTCCACAAAGCACCTTTAAGAATACTTGCATTCTTTTTCTAAAGGAGTAATCTAGTGTTTGTATAGTTAAGTGTATCTCAAGCAACTAATATAATTCTCTCCTGATATTTTATTGCATATGTTATCTCGTGCTACACAACATATTTAAACTAAAAAAAAAAAACTATTAAAATTTCTTTTCTCTTTATCGCTTAAACTGTCGTAGTCTTGTCTCGTGTATCAAATTCGATTCACTCTCTTTTATCGACTTCTCAATTGAATTTATTGTGAAGTGGAATAGAATTTAAATCATTAAATAATTATTCAATATTTTAAAATAAATTGTTTTGCAGTATTTTGAATAGAGCGTAGCTTATCATAAGCGACAATATGTTGCCGAAGATGTCTGCCTGTAAGCGCGTGTTTATATGTGTGGGTGTATGTTGTAATTTGTTTGGATAAGATTGAAAGTATCGATGGCTGGGGTTGAATCGGTACATGTGATATACTTTGAGATTTCATTTTTTTTTTCTTTTGGTACTATGTTATTTGATCTCTAAATTGCGGTGTAGAGATTGATCAAACAAATGCATTAAACCTATACTTACCGTCGTTTTGTATACAACGGGATGTGAAGATAGAACCGGTGGGTCCGATTCCAACATTCAACCAGTTTCGTTTCCAGACCCGCTGAACAGGTCACAAACATGGCTT
Source organism: Octopus sinensis (assembly GCF_006345805.1). Lineage (NCBI taxonomy): Eukaryota > Metazoa > Mollusca > Cephalopoda > Octopoda > Octopodidae > Octopus > Octopus sinensis. The sequence goes on along the minus strand of NC_042997.1, from coordinate 198,479,519 downwards.
TGTATTTATGTACTTCAACGACCATTGCTCCCGATTGCTCTATAAACGCAGAGCTGCAGTGGCAAATTGGCGGAGTCGTTAGAAAGTCGGACAGAACGATTCGCAGTATTGGTTCCGATTTTGCGCCATAAGCTTAAAAAATTTACCCAGGTGAACTTAACCATTTATCGCTTCAGCGTCAATAAAGATGTTACTCTCAGAGGTAATGCACTGGCAAAGATGTAAGAACGTCGAAGCAGATGTTCTGCAATATTTATTCTGGCCCTTTGCACTCTGAGTTCAAATCACAACATTACCTACTTGTAAGAGTAAGACTTAACCAATCTTTAACATTACCATCTGGTACCTTGAGTACCTTCTGGTACCATCTGGTCCCTTCAGCAGAGTCTATTCTGTGCAAGATTTTCAGGCAGATTTATGGTTTAAGGAAACTTTGTTCACACCTCACTCTCTTTCCCCCATCTCGGGAACCCCATGACATGTCACTGTTACTGCCTAAGTTGCCTGATTCTTTAATCCAAATCTTTACTCCAAAGTCTGTGGCCTACATATTTCAGCCTTATGGTGCTCGTACTTTCATTTCTACCGTGAGCAAAACATGAATACCAGGAGACAGAACTGTGAAATATTCACAGTTTAATAATAGTATTTGCTAACTAACCTTAAATTTAATTTTATATTATGTAACATAAAGTAATAACAGTTAAACGGTACCCCTCCCACTATGCACCGAATCATTAAACCTTGATTATTCCCTCACCTCACCCAGTAACATTGCTTCTGCATGTTGTAGTTTCCCTGCAGTGAGTACCTGTTACATTCTTAGAACCAACGGTACTAGCTGTTATATCTCAGTTAACGCGGTTCTTTCAAAAGAAAAAAAAAACACGGCGTTTCTTCTATTGATGAATGCCTTCAAGTGTTGCATGTGTCTAACTTTGAAAGTCCCACTTCTTGTTCCAAGGCCGGTTTTGTCCCTTTGTCTCTCTTTCAATAATTTTGCCTTGTAGATCATGTTTTTCCAGTAGCTTTCCATTCAACAACTTAAGGCAATATATATATATATATATATGTATAGGCGCAGGAGTGGCTGTGTGGTAAGTAGCTTGCTAACCAACCACATGGTTCCGGGTTCAGTCCCACTGCGTGGCACATTGGGCAAGTGTCTTCTGCTATAGCCCCGGGCTGACCAATGCCTTGGTAGACGGAAACTGAAAGAAGCCTGTCATATATATGTATATATATATATATATGTATGTATGTGTGTGTGTGTCTGTGTTTGTGTCCCTAGCATTGCTTGACAACCGATGCTGGTGTGTTTACGTCCCCGTCAATTAGCAGTTCGGCAAAAGAGACCGATAGAATAAGTACTGGGCTTACAAAGAATAAGTCCCGGGGTCGATTTCCTCGACTAAAGGCGGTGCTCCAGCATGGCCGCAGTCAAATGACTGAAACAAGTAAAAGAGTAAAAAAGAGTATATATATATATATATATATATAAGGGTAACGACCCCCTTCGGTCATGAATGACCATGGGATTGCACCTAGAAAGTTACCCTCCTAGACACAAGTCCGGGCAAGGTTGTTTATGGAAGACCAGCAGTCGCCCATGCATACCAGCCTGCCCTCTCCACACCACCAGTGTTATCCAAGGGAAAGACAAAGGTCGATACAGCATGGAACCAGTGACGTCGCAACTCATTTCTACAGCTGAGTGAACTAGAGCAACGTGAAATAAAGTGTCTTGCTCAAGAACACAACACGCAGCCCGGTCTGGGATTCGAGCTCACGATCGTAAGCTCGACGCTCTAACCACTGAGCCATGCGCCTTCACCTATATATATATATATATATATATATATATATATATATATATATATAACGACCAAATTGAAACAGGAAAACAAGATACATGATCTGGAGCAAACAGTGAACCGCGCTTGATAACCAAAAATACTTAGAAACAAGACAACGATGCGTAGATATAATAAGATAGTGAAGACGACGAATTAACACAAGAAACAATAACTAGAGACAACAAGCAAAAATATACCAAAACAACACGGGGGAGCAATTTATGTAAACATGCCAAAACAACGAACTCTCTTAATTTTATATAAACCGCAGAAAGAAAATTATTGCTTACCTGTATATTGCAATGGTATCAGACACGATCACGATAAAAAAGATTTTCTGATTAAATAATGGTATACTCTAAAAAGGGTTGAGTGTTTTCTCCTCTTGCGTGTATATGTATGTGTGTATTCGTATAATCTCAGCAGTTGATAATTGTTTTCATTATTTAGATTTCGAAAACACGTGAAGAATGTTTCATAATTAAAATGAATATCGACAGTTTGATGGCGTGAATACTCTTTAGAAAGAAACATCAATCTGAGAAAATTATTTATATAAATAAACATAAACTATTCAGAACGGAAATTATTTCTCTTAGAAAGGTCTGGAATGTAGATTACCTTAGGTGCAAATCTTATTACCTGCGCAAATGTTAAACAACAAATTGTGCGTTTATTTCTTCACCATTTGTAACCATGGCTACGAATGAAACATAAAATAGATTTTGTGTTGTTTGACAAGCAACTGGAAAAAGCTTAAATCTGTAATGTTAATCAGACAACTTCAAATTGTTGCCAATATTGTTGGATTTCGTTTGGATGAGATTCAAAGTATCGATGACTGAGAAATTGAAATTTGTTCAGGGGATGCCAATAACCTTTTATCTTGGAGTCAGCTCTGGGTGTTCAGAAAATGAAAAGTAATTTGAGGTTGCTGAGTTCAGAGCTTCATAAAAGGTATTAAAATGTTATCTAAGAGAGTGCTAAAAGGAAATAAAAGAAAGGATTACCATAAACGGAGAAATAGAATAACAAAGAGGCGTGTTGGAATGAATCGAGAAGGTAAAACACAGAAAAAAGAAAATAAATGAAAATAAATATTGTGAAATGGTGCAGAGAAAAAAAGCAAGCAAAGAATGTAATTAAAGCTGGGAAATAAGAATAGTAAATGCTTGAAAACAAGTATTGGAAAGGGACTGAGTAAATGAGAGAGTACACTGACAGGTTTGCTGAAAGACTTAGTAGTAACAAAATGCAAACACATTCCAGTATTTTACTGGTCCGGACTACTTCTGCTCATAGCTAATACAGCTGGACTTTATGTATTATAGCTGAGTAGTTCGAGATGCACACGAAATTGTAATTTGTATTGCAAATACTCTTAAAATATTATGAGTTGTCAAATATTAAATTATTATTGTTAATCTGTTGGCAGCTTGAGTCGGCCTTTCAAATTCGAATTAACTTCACTACTGCCATGATAAACAGTTACGAAGCTATTTTGAAAACATTTGCTTATACATAATGTTACCTCCGTCAAGATGCCGGAAAGTAATTTACAATAGAACTCCAATGTAGATGCACATATAGATGTGTGTAAAATATACGTATGCCTCGGACTAATGAATTTCTTAAGGGTGGGATTAATTTGGCAGGCGTACAGTGATGGAGTCATGTATGTATGTATGTATGAGCATGATCCAAGGATCCTGGTATAGGAAATTAGTAAAATTCTATCATTTGCACAATATACGATAAAACTAGTTTATTAACCATTAAGAATGTAAAGAATGGGACAGGTAAAGCATGGACCACAATTGTTTCATAGCTAAAACGGCGTTAGTTACATAACTTATAACACGCATAAAATCTGCTGGGTTAATCTTCAGGTCTTATTACCTTTAAGTTGTTCTTATTTCCAACTTGACATTCATGCTGTAGCTAATTTGATAAATCATTTTTCCATCTCGGCATGACAATGTAAACAACGTTAAGGTTAATAAGATCTGAAGATTAACAAAGCAGGTTTTGTGTATGTTACAAGTTATGTAACCAACATTGTTTTAGCTATGAAACAATTGTAGTCCACGCTTTAATTGGGTGAGCGTCAGAACCATGTATTGAGAGGAATTCTGTGGGGTTTGAATAATTCACTTCTAGAAGCATGGGTGTTTCATTCACCATCCTTAAACAAACCTTATTCAGGGACCTTTTGAGCGGGATGGGTAACTCGACCTGAAGAAAATTTTAATTGGGCCCCATCTGCAAGGTCATGTGCTGTTTATCTTGATATGAGATCACTATATCACGGACATATGGTTGTGATGCATATGCCTGGTGAACCCTTATCAGTCATGATGGGTAATATTGCATTTAGCATACTAGTGTCACATTGATGGCATGCATTGCTCTCTGATCAATAATAATAATTAATAATCCTTTCTACTAAAGGCACAAGGCTTGAAATTTTGGAGGAAGGGACAAGTCGACTACATCGACACCAGTGTTTCACTGATACTTAATTTATCGACCTCAAATGGATGAAAGACAAAGTCAACCTCAGCGGAATCTGAACTCAGAACCTAAAGACAGGCGAAATGCCGCTAAGCGTTTCGTCCAGCGTACTAACGATACTGATAGCTCGCCGCTTTACTACTAATAATAAAAATAATGATAAAAAAAGAAAAGGCATGGAAGGAAAAGGAAATGTATGATCAGTTTGCAAGAACGCCATGACAGATACAGGGGACCGGTAGCTGTGGATGAGGAGGAGTGACCTGAAGATAGACAGAAGTACTCATATGTGCAGCTCAGGAACAAGCGTTAAGGACCAACTAAATGAAGTGCAGAATAGACAGCACTACCGATAGCGACAAATGCAGAATGAGTGATGAGAGGCCTGAAACAGTATGGTACATCGTTAGCGATTGCCCGAAATTGGCACAACGCGAATGCAAAAGACGTCATGACAATGTGGCAAGAATGATCCATTGGGATGTCTGTGGAAATCACGATCTACAAATAGCGAAGACGTGGTATGAGAAAAACCCAGAAGGAGTTACGTTAAATGAGAATTGCAGAATCCTGTGGGATGGAATGATCCAGTGCGATCATCCAACCAGACACAGGAAGCTGGACATTGTTGTGGCGAATAAAAAAGAAAGAACACGTATGATAATCAACATAGCATGCACCGATAACAATAGGAGCAATGTGAAAGAAGAAATTAAGCAAACAACTATGATGATTTGAAGTGGGAAATACAAAGGTTGTGATCAATGAAGTAATTAGACGTGATACCAATAGTAATTGGTGCACTTGGAAATATCAACACTCAATTACCAACATGGCTGAAAAAGATTGGTGCAAGTGTGAAGGTAGAACATCTACAACAATCGGCATTGCTTGGAACTGCAAGAATTCTTCGCAGGGTTCTTGAAGCAGACAAGTAAAACAAGTGTCACCTTAGTCTGTTGTCTTTATTTATCCGTTCTTGTATAGGAATTGTTTCCTTCCACTGCTAGATGGGGAAAACCGTGAATTTGGTTGGAGAATCCCTGCACATCTATCAATACGTTCATTTAGTGGTATCTGTCTATACTTTGGGAAATGGATCTATTCCTTATACAGGGTAATTCTCCGTCTAAGGGACATCCTTGTTTGGCCAATATAGTTATATCCACAACCTGAACAGGTTCTCACGTAAATTAGATTTTCGGATACACAAGTGAAATTGGTCTTAATTGTGAATCTCTGTTCGTGTTTGAAATGGAATTCCGAAGGTAGTGGGTGTCATGAAATAGAAAGTAATTGTTCTGGAAGAGAACTTTTAAAGTTTCAATAAAAACCTAGTTCATGCGCTCTGGAATTTCTTCGAGATGATTTTGTAACCAGAATTTAAGTACTTCTATTCCATATATATATATATATATATATGTGTGTGTGTGTGTGCGCGTGTACGCGCGTATGTATGCCTGTATGTATGTATATATTTGTGTGTGTATACTGTTGTAATGATTTTGTATATATTTTCGAGAAAGACACAGACGTGCATTATTATTATTTTTAAAGGAAAGAGGTGCAGCTTAGAGAATTTCGAGCACTGCATTCATCAAATTGGTTCCTGACTGACTGAAATCAGTCAATCGAATAGTTTCTTTTTATACAAAAACCTCGTGACAATGAACATCACATCATCACATTTCCCTCTTTAGAATTCTGAAGAATTTTCATTTAGAAACAGAAATCACATTTTGAATTTGTGGCCAGTGTTTTAGAACAATAAGAAAGCTCTGGGAAAAGTGAGTCTGCGAGCAGCTTTCTGTTCGTTGTTATAGTTAATTAAATTCACTTGTGGTGGTCGTATAATATTATTCTCTTCTCCATATGAACCTGACTAGTGTCTAGCTATAAAATCAATATAATACTAAACTTGTGGAGCAAATATTTTTTGTAAAAGATGAGACATTTTCTTAACATAAAGCAAGCAATTGAATCTTATAATACTCAAGGCAAAGAATTTAAAATTGTATTTGTTCATTCTTTTAACCAGAATATTTGAGAAATATGATGAAAGCGTTCTGACGCTTTAGTTTATAGGAGCAGATTTCACCATCTTGAATTGATAGATTTTGTAAAACAGGAAAATCCAGGCTAGAAGCTAATAGTTTTCCGGAATGTTTCTTATATCAAATATTATAGCTAAAGGCTGACAAAATTTCCTTTCTTTCTCTCTCTCTTTCTCCCCTATTTCACTCTCTTTCTTCCCTTTCTCTCACAATGACATCTTTCTGTTTTCAGTATCTCTTCAAGAAACATTCCCCTCCAATACTTACTGTTTTCTTCCCACATCTTAATTATCAACTAAAGTGATATGGTATTTTTTTCTCTCCGCGTAACCCAATCAGATTTATTTTTATTTTCACAGTTACTACGAATATGGAATAAAAAGAAAAGTAGTATATCTATGAAAGAAGTTTCCAGTACTTAATACTAGGAATGTTCTTTTCGTATAACACTCTTATAAAATGTCAAGTTATACGTGTAACATGTAGAGATTCAGATGTGCTTAATGAGAAATTGGATGATGATGCACGAAAATTCTAATAAAAATATGATTACAATCTACAAATAATTTGAAATCCAATTTCAGCAGACCTATTAGGTATATGATAAAAAGAAAATTTGATATACGTTAATGAATCTAACCGTATTATTCAGATATACCATGTTGCATTTATTGTATTTTATGATATGGATTAAGTCATAAATTTCTTTCCTTATCAGTTATTTATTCATTTGGATTTGAAGAACTCAAACTATTAAAGTCTTCTGTTCACTTTGCTTTTCGTCCTTATGCATTCATATTTCAGTATATTTTCCCCTCTGTCTGACATTTGAGATTTGTTAATGTTATCATCCTTCGTGATCATCAGTCACCTCTGTCATCGGAGAGATTTGATTACTTTGTAACGCAATTTTTACGACTAATTTGTAACGCAACTTTTAAACGCAAAATCAGTGGTATTAATTCAAGAGGAAAATATATCTTTTTTTTCATTTATCATTTTCTGTCGGTATATGTGTTCCGTAAGCTTTATCTTTGAGTGAAATAAAGATTTTTTTTCCCATTTTTTTTTGGAATTTACGTTTTTGCTGTAATCATTGCGCTGATTTTCGAATTAAAACTTTGCTATGATAACAAAAAAATTATATTAAATTAAATCAAATATATATATAAACCACTCTGTCTAATTTCCTTAATACTAATTATACGTTCAATGATCGTAGCTCTCTCAGTAACACGAACTCTTTCGTCTTACGAACCAATCAAATGTCAGTTGTTTCGTGATCACAATATAAAACAATTGTGATTGGTTTAAAATGTCATTTTAAGTTCAGCAAGACAAAACCACGTGACAAAGTAAACAACTTACTTTTTATATTTAACTAATTACTTTCTATGCAGCATCAATTGTTGTTTAAAATATTATTTCGAAATATCTTCAGTTTTTTTTTTTTTAAATGGGAATTTTGGGATTTTTTTTAATAAGGAGTTGTTGAATTTACATATGAATTAATTTCATGTGTATTGGGAAAAAATCTTTTGCAATGATAGAATTTATTGAAATGTTCATAAATTCTTATAAACTTGATTACTTCAAGAAATATGGGATATTAATTGAATAACAGTGCAAAAATAAATTATTTCTAAATTGAATTAATAACCAGATTTGTATCGTATTTTGAAATTGCACTGAAATTTTTAATAAAACTGCCTGAAATTGTTAATATGAGAAACCAACACGAATATTTAAAAGAAAAAAAAATGGCAGAAGTGAATTAAATATCTGCACAGTAATATTTACTTGAATTAATTAATAAAAAAATCACTATTTAAATAATTTAAATAAGATGTCAAAACTCGTCTTTACTTGCGCTTTAAGCTCTTTAATAGAAATCTTGGTCTCTTTTATTCCTATATATATTTCCTTTACTATTTTCCTTACTGTTTGTGGAAGTATATATTTATATTAGTCAGGAGAGAAGGAACACCATAAATGAACTTTGTAGGTCAGTCTAATTTTAAATCGATGCAGTAGATACTCATTTTGAACTTTTCATGTTCGATGCTTATAAAAATCGTGGATACAAAGAGAATTTTAGTAGAGTAGGATCAGACATGTTCAACATAAAACGTTATCTATTTTAGATTGCCAAAGAGACCGTCATAAATTGTGAGATTATCACTTATCACTGCTGAGTCTGAATTCGTTGCTTTCTATACATAAGTAGGGTGTACTTCTACGATGTCTTTGATGTGTATAATAATTGTGTCATGGTAGCTTAAGCAGAATGTTGCTTTGTAGTGGTTTGGTTATTTTCAATAGATCGCTGTATAAGCTTCAGATGTTTTCATCGTCACGAACACGTTCATTTGTGTGTGTGTGTGTGTGTGTGTGTGTGTAGAGGTTTCAGCAAGTGAATGGTTATTTGATCTTCTTAGAAGTGTGTACGTTTTATCATTTTAGTCAGGAAAGAATGGCAATGCCCATAGCTTTTTACAGGACCTCCAAAATTGGTGGGAAGGGGGAAGGTATCTTCAAACAGGAGACCTTCAGTTTTTTAGTTGTAGTTCTAACCGGATGATAAATTGAGCCTGCCAATAATATAAAGTAGATATTTAATGAAAGAATAATGTGAGCATCGAGGATGAGTTGAGAAAGGGAGTGAGGGAGTGGGGAAGTGATAAGAGAGGCCTTCTCGATACCGAACTTGACATAAGTGAGCAGCATTTGGTGGTTAGATGAGCTCTCGTAGAGCTAAACATAGAAGAATCTAGAAGAGAAGAATCTAGAAGAATTGTAAACAGAAACATTCATTCAGAATAACTTGAAGACTTTAATGTTGATATTCAAGTAAGAAGTGCTGAGGTAATGGTAGTAGAGTGTACTTAAGTTTATAACTTTACAGGAAGAAGTTATAATACGTGTAATCAAAACAAGAAAGCAGTAGAAGGGATTTGTACCTCAGCGAGGAATAGCATATAAATATTGTACATTAGATGATCGGGAAGACTCAACGTTTAAACGTAGTTCACAGAGAGAAGTGTACAAGTGGTATATTGTCCAAAACAATTTTTAACACACTAAACTATCATGCGTGGAGGTACATGGCCTAGTGGCTAGAGCAGCGGACTCTCTGTCGAGGGATCGCGAGTTCGAATCTCAGACCGGGCGATGTGTGTGTTTATGAGCGAAACATCTAAGCTCTAAATATGTGGCTCCGGCAGAAGGTAATGGCGAACTTCTGCTGAATCTTTCGCCACAACTTCCTCTCACTCTTTCCTTCAGCATCTTGCAGCTCACCTGCGACGGACCGGCGTCTCGTCCAGGTGGGGAATCTACACGCCAAGGAAACCTGGAAACCGGTCCCTATGAGCCAGGCATTGCTCGAGAAGGAACAAACAAACTATCATGCGCTTATTAGTACTCATCAGAATAACTGCGCTTCCCTGTTGCAATTTTTTTTACCGTTTCATTGTATGACTAAAGTAATTTTACAATGCAATTCCGGTCTCCCTCTTAAATTTAGTCTTTATTAGAGTAGCCATCTATTCTATACATGATAAGTTTTGATTCATTGAATTTTGATTTTTATTTCATTTTGTTATTTTACTGCAAAACAACCAGCCGAAAAGGATGCAGAATAATTATTTAAATTAACAGAACTCGTTTTCCCGTCACTATTTTTACACTCTCTGTAGGAATGTGGTGCAAAGGCGCACCTCCTGACAATGAAGGCAAAACGCTCGCAAAGTTCATTGGTTCCATTCCTGAGCCGCCGAGCCGAGCGTTATATCTTTAAGCAAGGTGTCACCTTTCTCAATTCTCTAGTGTACACTGCTGAAATAAGTACCAATCGAGCGCCACTGCAGCGTTCTCTGTCTGCACCAGTCACATCCCAGAGGTTCCATTGTGTCAAAGGCGGGGGCTGACTTTATCGGCTGGCGACAGCATAGAGACCTAAGACAACTGGTGAAAGTTTTATATGCTAACATGTCACACCTGCTTGTCAGTGATGGCTTTAGATGTTTTCTTTTATAAGTAGCTTAAATTATGGCGTCTATGTTCTAAAATACTATTTTGTGTGTGTGTGTGTGAGAGAGAGAGAGAGAGAGAGAGAGACAGACGGACAGACAGACAGACATGAAAGTACTCTTTGTATTCTCGAAAGCATTGGCATTATTCAGTGATGATTGTTTGAGAATATAAAACATTTGATAGGTCATACTCGTATATCTCCATTAGTGTTAAAGGTAATTTAGGAAGGCGGCGAGCTGGCAGAAACGTTAGCACGCCGGGCGAAATGCTTTTCGGTATTTCGGCTGCTGCTACGTTCTGAGTTAAAATTCCGCCGAGGTCGACTTTGCCTTTCATCCTTTCGTGGTCGATTAAATAAGTACCAGTTACGCACTGGGGTCGATGTAATCGACTGAATCCGTTTGTCTGTCCTTGTTTGTCCTCTCTGTGTTTAGCCCCTTGTAGGTAGTAAAGAAATAAGTATTTTAGGAAGAAGAATTAATCTCAAGTAGATTCTTCATTTTGACACCACCTCACTCACATGACATCGAACCCGCGATCCCTCGACCGCGAGTCTGCTGCTCTGACCACTAGGCCATGTACCTCCACGCATGATAGTTTAGTGTGTTAAAAATTGTTTTGGACAATATACCACTTGTACACTTCTCTCTCTGAACTACGTTTAAACGTTGAGTCTTCCCGATCATCTAATGTACAATGTTTATATGCTATTCCTCTCTGAGATACAAGCGTGGAATGTATGATTGCCACGCTTCGATAATGTCATCATAATACTGCATTGGTGGTTGGCATACTGGAAAGCTTTAGTAAATATTGTATTTGTACACATTTCAAATTTCAGACATGGTGATTAATAGAAACTTGATCGTTCAATTACATACTGAAGTCTTAATGAGACTTAGAATATACCCAACCAAATAATTTCTTTCTTGTTAATTCCTGTTTCTTGACGGGAAATTTGTTTTCCAAGCAGGATTCGGCAATGATTAAATCTAGAAGTATATTGACTTCTTTGAAAGTCAAGGACATTTTCTGCAATTTCTGTTTAATTCGTTGCCAGCCAGTTGTAACTGATAAGGTTTCAGAAATCTGTTTTCTTTTGATTTCTCTTTCTTCTTTGCTTATCTTCTGTTTTGTTGGTTTTTGCATTTTACTTGTTTACTCTTTAAAGCCAATTCTATATTAATCATTATGAAATAACATTAAAATCTTGTAAACGCCTTATCTTAATTAACTATATTAAATTGTCTCCGTTAATATGATTAAAATGTCAACATTTATATCGCGATAAAATATCGCGTCGCAGAGACAATTTTCATCACCTTATAATGCGGTATCAAAACACTATCTTCAAAATCATATTAAAACTTCGCCTTGGGTACCTTCTATGTCATATGAAACTTCCGTAACGCTTTGCATTCTAATCCCAAGAGGTAAGGATGCTAAATTAAGAACAACATTCAATTAATGCAATTTTATACTGTCAGTCGTCAGCCAAACATGAAACATATGATGTAATTTTGTTTAGATCAACGTTCTGAAGTTGTTTGTAAAGATGGCTGTTTCAGTTATTGATTTTGTAATTCCAGTCTACTTGACGAATGCTGGATATGTAACCAGCCAGTGTTACACTGCAAATATGAAAAATTATAATATAAACAAATGCAGTAGACCATTATTGAATAAACATATACGTATTACTGTAAATTGACGGGAAAGTACCAAATAATAATATACGTTAGTAGAATATAAAATAAAACTAGCGTTAATATTATAACAGATATTGTCACAATCTATCTATCTCTCTCTCTCTCTCTCTCTCTCTCTCTCTCTCTCTCAACGGACATATCTCCATGTGCATATATGTGTGCGTGTGTGTATGTATATGCCTGTGTCTACACATGCATATGTATGTGAGAATACATATATATATATATATATATGTATGTATATTTATGCATTCATATTATAATAATATATATAAATTTGTTAACTAAGCGCATTGTGAAGAAGATGTCTAAACAGTACGTTCCTGGGTAGAAAGAGAAGGTACAGTTGTACGTATCGTTCGAGGTTTCGAGATGGGGGTCTTTCTCAGCAACTGTGTACTGTCGTCTTTTACAATCAACGAATTTGTAAACGCACTCGTATTAGGGAAACAGCTCGCATGTTGTACATTCTTCTAACAAGAATCAGAACATACCCCAACTGTCTTTTCGGAAAGAGTTCCACCCGTTCCCCCACCCCCATTTTCTCCCAAATTTGTTTATTTTCGTTTCTTTTTTTTTTTTTTCAAAAAATCCCCGTTTTCGGATACGGAGGTTCCGGAAAATTGCCCAAAATCGGCATTGTGAAATATTTTGAAAAAAAAAATTGTAAAAAAAAGTTTAAAATGAAGGAAATAGGGGTGGGGTAGTAATTTAGAAATGTCGATTTTTGCCAAATTTTTTACAGATTCGTATTCCCCGTAGCCGAAAAGTGGGGGGGGGGTGACGAAAAAAAATTTTTAAGGGTGGTTTTTAGAGGTGAGGACGGGCGGATGTCTTGCCGTCTTTTTTCTTTTTGTCCTAGAACTTATTGTTTCAATATATAGTTTACAATGGCTACAGCACACTGTCAATCGATATGTATGTAACACAAAGCATTATAGCAAAGAATTGAATTTACACATGACATAATTAATTTAGTATACACATACATCTATATGCATACAAATATAGCAAACCATGTATACACACATACACACATGTACTATATATATCTTTTATTGTTTTATTAGTTTGACGGCGGCCATGCTGGAGCAACATTTTATTTTACTCACTAACCCTACACTTCTTCCTGAATCCGCCACCGAATTTTCTACAACGTTTCCCACGCATACACCGCAAAGCTCTCTCCTACACACAATCATCCATTAACCCTTTCGGTTCGGCTAGTACATATTTTTCCAGTCAAAGATTTTACAACCTATGTGATGCAATATAGTACCACTCCTGTCTTCCTGGTATTTAGCTCCAGACTGTGATCGGAATGTATGACGCTATAATGACGGCTCAAAAGGCTTGCATGCGTACAAACCTCGCTGACTTGAGAAAAAGTTCTTGTGAGAAACCTCCTGGTTGAAAGGAGTAATAACATAAGATATAGCAGTATTCTAACCGAATGCATAAGCACATACATTGGCCTCACCTGACCTGGCTCTCTGTTGATTGTAACAACGATTGTTCCAGATGATTCGACCAACTGAAAAGCCCCTCGTGAAATTGAGGTGCAAGTGGCTGAGCACTCCACATATAGGCGTACCCTTTACGCTGTTCTTGGGGGTCGATTGAGCGGGAAACACAATGTGACAAGACTGGCCCTTTAAATTACAGGTACAACTCGTTTTTTACCAGCTGAACGAACTGGAACAACGAGAAATAAAGCGGTTGGATAAGGACACAAAACGTTGCCGGGAAGTGAACTCAGGACTTTACGATCATGAGCTGAGTACCCTAACCACTACACCATGTGTCTTCACACATTACGATATATATGAGTATGTGTGTGTAATATATTTGAAGGAGAAAGACAAAGAGAAGGAGAGAGAGAGAGAGAGAGATATGTGCTGGTGTGTGCAGATTTTGTGCATGTTCGTTTCGAAATACATATCTCAATGTACACAGTGTTATACGTAACTGATACAATCTCCCTTGGTTGCTATTTATTGTTAAATCGACTACGCTATTTATTTAGCTGTTACTCTCTGTGTCTGTATATACAAGTATATTTACGTTTATGTCAATGTATGTATACACTTGAATATATGAGTGTGTATTTGTTTTGATATAAATATTAATACATTAATATATAGATAGATATATAGATAGATATACTTTAATGCATTTATACGTATTTGGCTGCATGCATATATGTGAGAGAGAAAATAGAGGTTAATGAATTCCAGTCAAAGACCTCGGTCAGCATTCCATGCGAAATATCTGCCGAACAGAATATCAAGAGAGGAAAATCGGAATCCGTATTTGTATAATCCACTGGGCATTCCAATACAAACTTTAAATCCGAGGAGATTCGCCAATCAATCAGTTAAAGGTGCATCGCAGAATACAATACCAGATAAGAGTGAAGCTGATGGTGTTAAATAACTTTATTAAAATGTGACTGTCGTTTCGATATTTGGTGGAGCCATTTCATCCAGGTACCTAGTGGTTTGTACACATGCAAATTATGTACAGTCAAACAATAATTAATCCATAAGGTTACCACCTGCTATTTCATCAGATCTTTTAAACTTACTGTGGTAAGACCTTCCAGCAGATATCTCGAGGGATTTGAGGTTGCTGAGTATCAGTTTCAAATTAAACAGTAAATATCCGCTCCATCCAAAATATATCAGTCGAGGGATAACGCAGATAAGGGATATATCGGATTACTTTATTTCATTAAGTATAAACCCGCTAGCGTTTTGGTCCTTCACTGGTCAGGGAGATTATCGAATTTATTCTCTTGTATGCACGGTGAATAGGGAGAAAGTAATCTTGTACGGAGAGAATTACAAAGAGATGGCGGTTTGCAATTGCAATCACTGAAATGCTTGTAAAGGAAGGGTTCTATAAAGGGAAGTTGATGAGATTTAAAACAAACTAAAATAAAGAACGAGGTAAGGATTAGTTAGAATATATAAACAAAATAAATCGGTGCCCACAGCTTTTGAATTTAGTTAATGGGATATACACACTCATATATATATAATATACTGTGTTCCAAAATATCAACGATATAATATTTGTTTATTTTAGTTAAAAAAAACCTCTCGTTGAAATTCAACGAAATTTCAACAAAATGATGCAACGGTTATATGCGCGTGGTGTGTAAAAGATGGTGTCGTTTTGCACAAGTGTAAACAAACCGCTGCCATTTGAATGATTTCACGAACTTTCAGTGTACCAAATTTTTAACAAGTGATCTGATAATCGTGTAAAAATATCGGTCGTAAATGTGACTTAACTGCTTCAGAGAAATCTGTTATTACTTCTGAACTTGCAAGAGGTCACCCAACGTTAGAAATATCTAAAAGAATTGGAAGATATCCCCAAACTGTGAAAGAAATGTTATAGTTTCTACGAAGATTCGTAAGAGAGCCGACAAAGGATCAGTCGAGGGCAGTTCCTCAACACTCACTGTTACAAATTAAACATGAAGCTGTAAAGAAGCCAGGTCTTACAAGTGGAGAAATTCTCAAGTGCATTGACGAAACAATTGTGTCCAGACCTATCCGATGTCTTCTGCAAAAGACCGGTAAACTAATGAGATCAGTTAAAAGGCCTCCTTTAAACAAAATACACATTCCAACTTATTTCAAACAAAGGCTCATATATCACCTACCAACCAGCTCACCTATCATTTTTGAACATTGTTTATTTGTTTATTTTTATTTCTTCCATGTTTACTGTATGTGTTTATTGGTATTTTCTTGTTTACATGAATTTTAATTACACCTCGCTGATAATTTGAGACAGTGAAAGTTTACGTAAATTCGATAGATGACCGTAGTTTCTGTCTTGCTTTACAGAATCTCACGTATTTTAACACACCACGCGCGTATAACTGTTGCCATCATTCTGCGAAGATTTTGTTGAAATCCAACGAGTGGGTTTTAAAATAATTTTTTTTAAATGTTACGTCGTTAATAATTTGAGACGCAGTGTATATATGCAGCTCACGATTTCTTTGTGCTCTTGTGATTCTATTCTATTTGTAGGAGGTTGCACCACTGTTGGTGCTTCTACACGAGACGGTGCGGCCCGGTGCCTGTATTTGCCAGATGTCGGGGTTGGTATGAAAGCATTTCAGTGAGGCTTTTAGTGTATCTTTGAAACGCTTTTTCTGCCCACCTTGTGTGCACTTGCCAATTCCCTGTAAAACAATCTTTTGTGTGGTTGTGTGTCAGGCACTCGAATAAGGTGACCTACCCAACTGACCTACGCGTTCTTCAGCAGAGTGTAAATGAATGCTTAGCAGATCGGCACCAGAAAGGACCTCTGTGTCTGCAACTTTGTCTTGCCAGATGATTTTCAGCGATAGAATGAAGATAATGGTGTTACGTCGACTTAAGATGATTCGTGTAAATATCTGATAATATGCGCCAGTGGCGCTAAGTTCCCGACTGAGTCTTTGTAGTTACGTTTGAGGAATAAAAGAAAATCTAGCGTTTCATATCTTTGCTCTACATCTGAGGGAGGCACAGGGTAGTACTGCTTGCACTTGCTTATAACTGTAACAACAGCACGACTTAATTGCTCTTCAGAAGAGAAAGGCTCTCGGTAATACACACTTTATTCCATGAAATAAACTTACCAAAGTCATCAACATCTCCAATAAATATTTTAAAGTATATATTTAGCTGAAATTAGTAAAAGGAAAATCCTATCATTCCTTAGAATAGGTAGATGTAAGTACTTATAATCATTATCGAGTTACAGACTTTTATATAAATATTTGAATTATATGAAATAACCCGTTGATTTAAAGAACTTTAGAGATTTAGAGATATAACTATGTCAGTGTTGCTTGTATTCTTCATTTTATAGGATCAATATAATTCTTTCTACTCTAGGCACAAGGCCTGGATTTTTGTGGGGAGGGGGACAGTTGATCACATCGACCCCAGTTCTCAACTAGTATTTAATTTATCTACCCTGAAAGGATGAAAGGAAAAGTCGACCTCGGCGGAATTTGAACTCAGAACGTAGCGGCAGACGAAATACCGCGAAGCCCAGCGTGCTAACGGATCTGCCAGCTCGCCACCTTTTTGTGGTCAATATAATATAAATTTAATGATATTGATTCAACACGTGAATATTTAATGCAGCAAGCTGATTTAGGGAACAAAAGTCCAGTTTCATTTTAAGGTATCATAAGCCGTGAAATGATGTTATTCTGTGAATTAAAATTAAAATGAGAAAATTTCAAATGGCGTATGTGAACAACACATTGAATATTCCAACTAAACCTCCAATACTGACGAGAGTACTGTAGAGTTTTATATTCTACTAGCAGTATCGCACGGCGTTGCTTGGGTTTGTTTCGATCCTTTAGAATTGAAATTTTTGAAAAGTAAAACTTTTGCATTATGTAGCTTCTTATTCTCTTTAAGTGATCATTTTTCTGGTTGAAATACACCGAAAAATGGCGACACAGCAGTCAAAAAAATAGTTAAAAAATAGGGATTTTCATAGAAAAAGCACCTTTTTGATGTAAATAATTTTTGGTGTTAACATGGTCCGATTTGAATTTTTTCTTCTACGGAAGGAGGAGCAAGCCGTCTTCTATCATATTTTCAATTTTGGTCAACTTGTGCCGCAGGGTCTCGGAGGAGATAGTGTTAGTTGAAGGCTACCAAACCTGCCACACACAGACAACTTCAGCTTTATATATAGAGGGATGTATCTCATAAGCTACCAGTTTAGCGTTAAAATATTGCGCTGCATTTGTGAATTCCCATATAACAACTGACAAAATATATGTTCAATAAAGTGCTATCAATGTAAATTGGATTGACCTTTAGGAAGTTTCCCACATTCAAAGCTTTACATTGAATGGCTTACTGTAATCCACTTCATTCATGTTTGCTTTTTCATGTATTTTTAGTGTTGTCACATCATTTAATGAAATGAATAACTCAATAACATTAATGATAACATAAGCGCATTGTGAAAATTACAAATAACTACGCCATCACATAAAATCGGTACTATCAATACAAATCCCGAACGGAAATATAATGTCCTCCATTTAAGTCATTATTAGGCTTGGTGCGATTAAAGGTATTCTCCTATAAAAGTCACAAAACCATAATTTATGGAATCTTCATCGCCGTCTAGAAATACTATTTGTGTGCGCCAAATAATAATTCAAAAAATCAAATTTATCGATTTAGATTAAATATTTAGTTTTCAGACTTAATCTTTAAAAAAAAAATTTGCATCCTCTTAGCAGTTACAGAAAATTAATCTCTTTTGATGAATGTGTCTTTGTAAACCATTTATTTTATAATCCTTGGCTCACTTAGCTGTTCCAGGAAATGCATAAAGAAAACGTCATTGTTTCAGCTGTTTTGTTGGATAAAACATTTTATGATAATTGAGTATAAAGGTCCCTAATTTACTCTTTTATTGTGCTATAAAATAAAATATTCGAACCTTTGATGACACTTTCGCAGTTTATTTCCCAACTACACCAATAATGTGCGAGAGATAGAGTGAGAGAAACAACGTAGAAAAGCCATTTTAGCGCGCTAATACTGTTTAATCCATTTTTTATTAACATCCTAAAGGTGTCCAAATTTTCGTTGTGCGACTACAAGCTGGGCACTAACACAGTTCCAGTGCACTTGCTCGAAATTTAGTTAGAGGCAAGATTTTATTGACCATCGATTTTCTTTTCCCTTGTTGAAATGACAGGCATAAGAGTTGTATATACGCCCATTGACCTAGACTTCTTGGCATCATGTGTCCGTTAATCACTTCTGGGTTCCTTCCTTTTGTCTTTCTAGAACTTTGCAAAGATCATTATCATCACGCTGCCTTATTTTCCTTGCTTTTACATGCCATGGTGGTTTACTGTAAATTTGTTTACTCCATTTGCGAGGTATAAATAACATTTTTGTTTTATGACACCAGTCTATAGAAATCCACTTCCTGCTATGTACATTAATTATATTATGAAATATGTGATTTAATACGCAGGAAGGCAAATAACAAGAAAGAAATAATGTTAATAAAATTGTACTTTATATATCTGTAAAACTCCACATATTTGTGTAGGTGTGCGTCCGCACACACATGAGTATATATATATATATATATATATATATATATAATAAGGGAAACCAAAAGGCCCAAACGAAGTTTAAAACCAGAAAAAAAGAACAGAAATTATCTGACTGGCAGCCGGTGTTGCATGGTAGATTCCTTAAGATAGCTGAAGCAAATATTTGTAGTAAGACATACTTATGGTGGCAGAAAGAAAAACTGAAGAGGGAGACAGAATGTTTGTTAGTAGCCGCACAATATCAAGCATTAAGGACTAATTGGATAAAAGCGAAGATAGACAAAAACCAAGTAGATTTCTAATGTAGATTATGCAAATCAAAAGAGGAACACGTTATTCATATAGTAAGTGAATATAGCATGCTGGCACAGAAAGAATACAAGACATGACAATCTAGGGAGAGC
Organism: Octopus sinensis; assembly: GCF_006345805.1. Lineage (NCBI taxonomy): Eukaryota > Metazoa > Mollusca > Cephalopoda > Octopoda > Octopodidae > Octopus > Octopus sinensis. Next base: position 198,459,824 of record NC_042997.1, on the reverse strand, counting down.
AATCTAGTGGGAGCTATGTACAAAGCTAGGATTTTAACATACTGTTAAATGGCTTGAACAGGAATCTAGTAAAGTACTAGAAAGTAAGAAATATACAAGATATTGTGGGATTTCATTCAGACTGACAGTAATAGAAGCTAGAAAGCCTGATTTGTTAGTAGTAGATAAAGAGAATAGAAAGTGCCAGATAATTGACTTTACAGTCCCAAATGGTGAAAAAGTTAATATGAGAGTTCTAGAAAAACTAGCAAAGTACCAGGACCTAGCTATTGAATTACAGGGACTATGGGAAGTGGAGGTAAAATGTATCCTAGTAGTTATAGGTGCATTGGGAACTATTCATAAAGATCTGAACAGATGGATAGAGGAGATAGGCATAAAACCCATTTTAGTACAGCTCCAGAAAACTGTGTTGTTAGGGACAGCTAGGATATTTGGGAGGGTTCTCGGCATCAAAGGTTACTTGCTGTAACCTAATACGAGAGTTCTCGGCATCGAAGGTTACTTGCTGTAACCCAATACGAGGGTTCTTTGAATCTAAGGCTACATGTAGCACGATGTTAGGATTCTTTTCTTTTCCAACAGTCTAATCTGTTGAGTGTATATGAAAATAGCAATAACAATAATTCTAGGATGGAATTCATAAAAATAGTTTATACATCCTTACGCGCGATTCCGCAAATCCCAAGACTTTAGCATCACAGTCTGTATCCTTGGGATGAGTACAGTATAGTCCGCATTATCGTGGGCATCCGGTTGATCATCATCATTGGTTCATTTCATCAGGCGATACTGCATTGGTGGATGAATCACTGAGAGATGTTTATCCCCTCTTTCCGGTATGAAGGCCAATCTAGCTATATTTATCCTACATTATATCGGTATAACCATGATACAACCCGCAAAACTGATTCGCTAATGAGTATCATTAAACGGTAGCCGGCATAATACCTATGTACACATTCCTATGATACAATACTAATACAGGTAACAGAAACAAATCGAATAACAAAATAAGAACCCCTTCCGAAACGTTATTTCGAATGTATCTATGTGTGCGTATGTGTTATATATATATATATATATATATATGCATACTCTGCTCTCTAAATATGAGGTATTTTGCAGATTTTTTCGTTTGCTGTACAAGTCTGTATATATAAGTTCACACAAATGTCAAATTATTTTTTTTTAAAGTGTGAGAATAATAATCTAATAGATAATGTCGATGAAATCAGTTTGAAATATACCGATCTATATAAAGTTCATACTTCTCTTTACAATATATATATATGTACATTCACATACACCCACGTGTGTAAAAATGGTCGAATTAGCTGAACTTTGAACGAAAAGACCGCGTGGTATTTCGTTAAAATATTGTGTGTGTGTGTGTATATATATATATATATATATATATATATATTCAGTTTTAATCGAAAATAATCTCTCAGCACTTTGTTTTGTACATATTTTATCAACCATGGCAGGAGGGAAAATCGATGTGAGCGTAAAGTATCATAAATAATTTCGTACAATGTTTGTTTGACACTGAGCAAATTCAAACTTTCTTCCCTTTATATATATATATATATATGTGGGGGGGGGGTTGATAAAGTAAGTAGTACGCAAAGTAATGATGGGGTATATTCGATTAAAGTCGTTGAAGGTGTGGCCTTGTGAAATATTGTCATGTTCATTCGGTTTTTAAGAATCACATCTAGAGTATAAGTATAGTATTTAACCTAACATGTTAATTTAACGAGTAGGTTTTTCAGTTTATCGAACAACTGAGTGTCCATCGTGAAACCTGATATTATCATCATCGTCATCATCTATGAATGCTGGTGTGTTTATACATACATCATGTACATAAGTGATAGAGACAGAATACAAATACTCAAATACTTTAGAGACGTGTTGCCCTTGGAGAAACTGAATGAATTATAAAACTATAAACTGTATTCATTTTTCTTGTATTTGAAATTACTGTGATACCTTGAAATATTTCAGTGAAGAAGCCAAATATCCTGAAGCAAATAACGATTTATTTTGTCTCGGCACAATGCCAAAATATGTTGCGGAGAAGTGAAAGTCAGTCGATGGAATACGCTATAATAAGAGACGAAATGAGATGCAGTAAAGCAGCAAAACCCGCTTCACAAGGATCGAAGCAATACCCATCGCTATTATAATTTTAATAGTTTTTTTTCTTCTGTTACATAAACTGCTTTAGGTTTACGCTCAAATTGTATTTCGTATGAATCTCTTTTCCTATGTTAGATGGGAATATTTTCTGTAAAATATTGATGATTACTGATAATAAAGCTGGTAGTGAGCATTATTTGAAAGAGAAGCACATGGTTTCATACTGTATCCGTATATAGATATAGATATATATATATACATATATATAGATATAGATATAGATATATATATAGATATATATATACATATATATAGATATAGATATAGATATATATGTAGATAAATATATATATATATATATATATATATATATAGATAGATAGATAGATAGATAACGTGCTGTATTTTGATTATGTTGTAGAATGTATGTAAACAAATGTAATTGCATCTTTTTATTCTCCCGAGATGAACAGATGTAAAAGAGAGGAGATTATCCTGACACGTTTCATTAATAAAACCCTTTCATTACCCTCTCCACGAATAAAACTGAATATCGAACGCTTTTTAAATCAAGTACAAACTGGAAAGTGGTTGAAATGTCGTCCCTAATGTATATATGGTTAATCTGTCGGCGTTATAACAGTGTTATTAAAACTTATTGCACAGATGTTATCTTTCTACATGTTGCTTAGGGAAGGTAACAATTATGCAAAACCTCCAGTCCATAAAGCAGCTTGTTATTGCCTTCGTACTATTTTCTCAGGGTAGTACTCTTCAGAGAACACGTTCCACTCACACCTATACTTGCCAAGAGGACTGAATAGCAATACGATTTTTCACTGATTCCTTTTATTATATCCTCAATCAATTCAAGGAAAAACGATAGCTAACCAGAATCCTCATTTTACTTGTGAAGGTGGTACCATGCCGTTACTATTGTCGTGATTGTTGAAACAGACTGACGAATGAAGATGTGTATTCGTTTGCAGTACCAGACATGCTCCAGCACTAAGTGGGTACTTAAGTGTCTGTGTGTGTGTGTGTGTGGTGGTGGTGGTAGGGGTGGTGTTAATATGTATATATGTTTATATATACATTTGTTTCTGTATATAGGTATTTACACATAAATACATATCCTGGACGAC
>NC_042997.1:198441531-198454031 GCF_006345805.1 Octopus sinensis | reverse complement strand
CATATATATATATATATATATATATATATATATTATATATATATATATAAGTATATGTATGTATGTACACCCATATCTACACGTGTATCTCTTGTACAGAGCAGCTGTGGAGGGAGTTGACATCTATATTTATACTTATTCTCACCTCATAATAATTCTCTTCATTTTTGCAAATACTTCATTTTAGTAAATACAGATATTTTTCTCTTTTCGCTACCGAAGAATCCTATTGCTCTTTATAATCCAACTACTGCAATAGAAAGTGTGTTGCCTCATTTTCAATCGATTGCGCTCCGAACTATATCTTTTTATTTATGTATTTGCTAAGAACTCTAGAAAAGGAATTGATTATGCAAGCAAAGATAAATTCTCCACCTTGCAAGAAACATCTGAATTATATCAGGCAATGAAATTATTTAAAATGAGATTTGAAATCTTTCTAAGCAATGCATTTGAAAAGTGAATACGTCTCTATTGATCTCTACTCTCACAGCAGTTTTCTCTGGATTCCTGTTTTCTTTTCTTATTTTATTTTTCATCATTGCATATCGTTTCCTTCATAGGTTTCTCGAGAGCTCTTATTAAATGGAAATGAAACAACAAAGAATTATCAAGATGTTTATAAAAATGTGTTACACTTTTGAAGTAGTTCATATTTCAAGTTGAGTTTGCGACACTTGCTTTTTGTTATTTGGTACTGATTATGTGTTTTCGTTGAATATATTTTTAGAAAGAATTTTTCTGCAATATTTAATGGGTTGAAATACTACACACTTAAACATACATTTTATATGCTTATGTACACCATTTTTTAAAAATTTATTTCCTGCGAATGAAATTTTATACATAATTAATAATGCTGGTTTTAGATGTTAGAATTCTAAAATGATATCAAAGAAACATTACTTTGGTCAAATTCCCTTGACAATAACCTGATACAGAATTTACTGGAGGTAAGTTAGAAATCCCCACGTGGCCTCTCAGGCTGTAGCAAAACCCTGAAATCTTTATAGATGAAGGATACATTTGATAAAGATATCCGAAGTGTCTTATGACTGAAAGAGAAATGCCGGATCAGCAAAGTTGGAACTTTTACGATGATAAATTTTCTCGATTAAAAGTGATCTGGAACTAAATAATGAGAACGGCATGTCCTGTAAATACCAGCATCTTCTGAATGAATGCACTGATATTGTATATTTGTGTATATATTGTCATCCAATTGCTAATCATTTTCTTTCTTGAAGTTGTCTTTTTGCCTTTATTGAATACCCTATCTGGCTCATTCATATTAATTTTTCTATTGCGTTCGAATTCTTTTATTAACGTGAAACGCCTACGGTTTTAGGAAAACTCTATAATTCTTATGGTTTCAGCATCAATCGAAGGATGTTTTTAAATACATCTAACAGCTGAGTGTATAGTTTGCTTCCAGTGGGGGAAACTTAAGGGAAAAAAATGAAGCTTCTGTGAACAACAAAAGAAGCTATACTTTGTCGAACATATTGTTAGAAATATCCGCTAAATTTACCTCGATTCGCTCATTTCCAACTTCCACAAAAATGACATATTGGTGAAAGTAGTTTTTGATACAATATATCTGGAAAAAGAAAGACTTTGATCTTATGTCTTACAAGGTTAAAACTGAACTGTGTTTCAACAAGAAAAACAAATTACATGTTTTATCGCTGTCATAACATTGTAGATAGAATATATTGTTCTGATTTGATCTCTATACTACAAAAGATTCTTTAAATAACACGTGCCAATTAAAATTTATTAGAATTTATGGTAAACACTTTTGTAAAATATAAAGTCTATGGTATTTAGTTCCTTGAACTCTGGCGATATTTTTTTTTCCAACTTCTGCACTCGGGAAAATAAAGTGAAGTATATCAATTTATTCCCCTTTGTTTTGTGGAAAAAAGTGTATTTCGGTATTTATTACAATCACGACAGAATCCAGAAATCCTCCCGAACTACACCTTGCTGTTCATCTTTGAAATATTGAAAACAGTATATCTTCCCTCTAAACACTACTAACATTTATAGGCTCTACCTATTTACCCCAGGGGTATTGTGAAAATTAGCATCCTGAAATGGCCAAAATATTATTGTCCCAAACAAAATGCATTGTATTAAAACGAACCAGCATCTGACTCGTGTAGATTTTGTCCTCCCAATCCGATCTGGAAAAACGTAATAGTTATATTCTGATGTCAAATTAATCGTCTGTATTTTTGTATCAGATAGTTGTGGCTTTCTGCCCATATGAAAAATCATTATTAATGCAAAATCAATAGACTTCTATGACAGATTGATTACGCATAGTTTATATTTTTATCACATTACATTTTAAGTGAAAACAAACTATTAAGAGGTATTGCAGAAAATAAACTCGAATTTTTTGTATTTTATTTTTTCTCGTATACTGAAGTAAATTTCATAAGTTTTTCTCATTTTCCTTTTGATATTTCTATTTGATTTTCTTTTAACTTTACGAGAAAATAAAACGTTCACCCTTAAGATTGCTTTTCTAATATAAAACCAATTTGATGATAGGGATAAAATTATTCTCAGTTTAATGTCATTTAGATTAAGATGTATAAAATTTGTGTGTGTGTATATAATATATATATATATAATATATATATATATATATATATATATATATATATATATAATCACTGTATCACACCGACCTTCGGCTTTTGTTATAACATCGCTGGTCACAAAGCACTTCCAGCTCTTTCTTGATTGCACCATTCTTTATTTAACGAAATCGTTTTCCCATCACCGTGGAGGCTTTTCAAGAGGCCTTTCGCGATCTCTCGGATACCACTCGGCAATTGCACGGGTTCACCTTTTGTCTGTGAACTAAGAGACATGTCTGGCTCAGCGAAACTTATACATTTAATAGTTTGCGATCACAGAATTCACTCCGCTCCGTTCTCGAATTACTTTATTTCGGATATGCTCGTAATATAATCCTACAATGACTCTTTCCATAACTCGTTCCGTCGTTGCCAATCAATGTCCTTCGTAGTAGACAACGTTTAACTTGCTTACAAGAGCGCATATAGAACGGTGTCATTGAAGAGTGTGGCGAGTAGGGTCTGTCCAGCTTTGCTTTGAGCTCATGCTTTATGGAGGTAAGTATCCTGCTTTAACTACCTCGAGATTTCAGCATTTCTGTCTCGGCGCATGTTCATTGCATGCCCTAAGTAGATCTACTCTTTTAGCTCCTAGATTTCATCGCTTCCTGCCTCTGTTCGGTGCTATGTTTTGGGACTGCTTGCAATTTGTTTTCTTGTGGTTCATTTTAAGGCCTACTGATAAACTATGGTTGTCCAGTTTCGTCAGCATGGTCTGCAGTTGATCTGTGATTTCGGCGATGAATACGATGTTACTTACGAACAATCAGAGTTAGTTATGTTAGTATCTATGAAGAGAGAGTAATCTATTTTTGACGCCCTTCTCAATTGGAGCTTTTAACTGGAGGCGACGACAGACCTATATCAGTGGAGCACCCTGCCTTCGCATCCCTGAGCAACGGTCGACGGTCTTTTTGTAGTCGATGAATGTGATTCTCAAAAGCAGCTTGTATTTTTTCGCTCGTTCTATAAGCGGTGTCGGAGTGAATATGTGATCGATCGTACTGTATTTCTTACTGAAACCTGCTTGCTCCCTCGTCAGCTGGTCATCGGGAATACCTGAATACCCGCCCACCCCAATTATCGTACATGTGTGTATGTGTAGTCAAGAGGTACGTATTGTCAGTAACATTAAACCCAGTTTAAAATTTATGACTTCTAATGTATAACACACCTAATCAGCTATTAATGCGAAGTACTTTTCAAATATTTTATGCTGCATGTTAACAAATTCCCACTATGTTTTTTTTTTTAATCCTAAGAAATAGTTTACATTTTTCTTATCTGCTATTCAACAGCTAATTGACGCAGAATGTAATGTTCTATGAGTTAAGAGTTTCGGAAATATGATAGATATGAGTCTCCTGCCAGGAACACATCGTCTTTCGGAGATTGCGATTTATTGAATAATGCTTCTGAATTTGTGTCACGATTTCTGTTTAGTTATTTCAGAGACAGTTGCATGTATATTATTCAGTACTTAAGTATCTCCTTAAGTGTCTGTACAGGTAGAATCATTTTCACGGGTAGTTATTAAACTATAATCTCGAAATATAATTTTGATATTTTTCAGTTGTTTGACATTGTTAAATTCGCTGAATTATGAATCGAAATCTTTAAAATAAATAACTTCTCTTTTCATAAATAACAAAAAGGAAATTCTGTTGTGTCTGGGGAGAGTCATTTTCTTTTTGAGCCTTATTATGTAACACACTCACCAGTAAAATTTCCACTTATTTTTTATTTTTATTTTCCTAAAATTTTCGTTGCGTCTTGCAACCTTTTCAATAGTCTTGACTATTGACAAGGTTGCAAGACGCAACGACAATTTTAGGAAAATAAAAATAAGAAAAAAAGTGGAAATTTTACCGGTATGTGTGTTACATTATAAGGCACAAAAATAAAATGGCTCTCCTCAGACACAACAGGATATGCTTCAACACACGAACTCATATAAAGAATCTTGCAAACCAAATCCAAAAACGAAAAATGAAATTCATGTTATGATAAATGTGGAAGATATATTATATGAACACAAGACAATAGGAATGTCAAAAGTTGTGCACAGTTCCGTGAGATTATTTGAAGTTATTGAAACTAGTTGAAACTGAGGTATCTCCGGGCTACAAATCTCTAATAGATCAAGGCTGGCAAAAATATCGACAGAGCTAAATTTGAGAAAATATATATTGGGAAGCATCCCTTTGACATTAAATGCGCAGTCGATAAAAAGTATCATTCATTTGTTGATATCTTGCGTGAGCGCTAAAGAGTTGACAGAAAACTCTTGGTAAGCCTGATCTGGTACTTATTGACTTAATTCTTGATTATAGCATTTCTTTTGACAGTTACACCACCTGTAAATGACATTACAACTTAAGAAACATTCCAGTATTGTCTTGTATTGGAAAGGGTATCGTATTTTGGCGATTAACACTTAGCAATGTATTTAAAAGAAAAATCCGTGTCTTCTGTGAAAACCTAACGTGTGGTTTTCTTTAACATAAGCCGCCTTAAACAATAATATAAACATTCCCTAAATCCAATATTTTCACTTTAACGCTGTATAGAAATCCATTTGTTTATTTTCAATATTTACTTTTAGTATACCATACAAAAAGAAATAACTTAGTTTGGTGAATGATGCTGGTACTCTTTTAGTCTTCTACTTGTTTCAGTCATTTGACTGTGGCCATACTGGAGCACCGCCTGTTAGTCGAGCAAGTCGACCCCAGGACTTATCCTTTGTAAGCCTGGTACTTATTCTATCGGTCTTTTTTGCCGAACCGTTAAGTTACGGGTACATAAACATACCAGCATCGGTTTCAAGCGATGTGGGGGGGGTGCACAGACACACAAACATATACACACACATACATATATATATATACATATATATATATATATATATATATATATATACACGACTTGCTTCTTTCAGTTTCCGTTTAACAAATCCACTCACAAGGCTTTGGTCGGCCCGAGGCTATAGTAGAAGTCACTTGCCCAAGTGGGACTGAACCGGGAACCATGTGGCTTGTAAGCAAGCTACTTACCACACAGCCACTCCTGCTCCTATGTAAACTGTTTTATAATCATTGGAAAACGGTACACAATTTGGAGAAGGGTGTACTTGACTGAATAAGCTCCATTACCTGCCTGGAAATTCTTCAATTATCGTTTAAGGAACAAATAGAAAATAGAAAAATCGAAAACTGCCGTGCAGAAAAGTACCCTTTCTTTTATGTCACCCAAGAACATTTACCAATAAGAGGACACTTACGTGATCGCCTAACTTACTCCAAGTACGGCTAAATCTACCCCAAATCACATCTGCTATCCTAAAATAAGGAAAATATGCATTAAATAATGTAGAACTGCACACTCGTAAAAGGTGATAGCCACGATCGGAATGCTTTTGATCATGCTTTCAGTCAAAGCTGATCATCTAGAAACTAAATACCAACATACCAGCTATATAAAAATAAATATCAAGGATTGTATTCAATCTTTTCCTAATTATTCACATTTTCCCATGTTCATGGAAAGAAGTATAGATCAAAGAATCCGAACCGGCACAAACCATGCAAAAGTCAACATTTTATAACTTTTCGGCATACTTCTCTAAACATATCTGAAGTTTTAGTTGGCTATATAAATTTTGTATTGAAATGGATATTTGACATTACAGGTAAAATAAATTACATACCACTATCGCTTTGATACTTACTCTTTGATTTACAAACCTTAATTTATTATATTGTTTTTTATTTTTACCATCCACAGACTTTCTGAAAGTTTATCTAAGAAAATACTTCAAAACTGTACTTATTTCTGTTCATTTAAAAACTATTACCATAATCATTAAAAACTGCTTCCAATCAACGCAGAAGAATAATTAGATTTGAATTGTTAACTATCTAAGAATGTTAACGCTTCTATTAATTATATTTATCTAAGTTTCACACACTGAAAGATATACAAGCTGAGTTATAAACCTCCTTCAACCAAATTCGTTTTCCGTTCCATCTAATTTGATCAAATGAGTAGCAATAACATGTAAGTACTTATTTTTTCTTCCAAGAACGGACTTTTGAAGGAACCTCGTTTCTAAGAACAGAAATCATTACTTACAATGATTTGATATGATATTTTTTTATAAGCATTTTATTAGAATAATCGAGATCTTAACCCTTAAAAGCGTTTCTAGAAATAACGATTTGGTCTGTTCATTGAAAATCAATAACGTTTTATGATCCAAATGTCCTGAAATTCACGTATTATTTAGAAAGATAATATTACTGCAAAGTAACATGATTCATTACTATTGCGGATTAAGGTAATTTATTTTCGTTTTTATCTTAACATGTATCCATGGCAACATTTTCACTAGAAATCATAGACGCGCACACACACAGACAAAAAAAAACCGTCGAAACATAGTCTGTGTCCATTGAACATTACAAATACTTTCACACAGTTATGATGAGAAGATATACATACAAAGATTTCTTGCTTTTAAGAATGTTAATAGTGAATAAATGTCACAAGAGTGATATTTGACATAACTACAAATTTGCTACTCGTGTAGTTTGGTTTTCAGTCATGTGACTAAAACAATAACTGCAAATTAATTTAAATATATATTTTCTTCGTAAAGGCGGCGAGCTGGCAGAAACGTTAACACGCCGGGCGAAATGCGTGGCCGTATTTCGTCTGCCGTTATGTTCTGAGTTCAAATTCCGCCGAAGTCGACTTTGCCTTTCATCCTTTCGGGGTCGATAAATTCAGTACCAGTTTCGCACTGGGGTCGATGTAATCGACTTAATCCGTTTGTCTGTCCTTGTTTGTCCCCACTATGTTTAGCCCCTTGTGGGTAGTAAAGAAATAGGTATTTCGTCTGCCGTTACGTTCTGAGTTCAAATTCTGCCGAGGTCGACTTTGCCTTTCATCCTTTCGGAGTCGATAAATTAAGTAGCAGTTTCGCACTGGGGTCGATGTAATCGACTTAATCCCTTTGTCTGTCCTTGTTTGTCCCCTCTATGTTTAGCCCCTTGTGGGGAGTAAAGAAATATATTTTTTCTTTGTAATCATTGATGGGTTTCTCAGAAACAAGATATAAATATTATAACGATGCTTGCTTTTTTTAAGGATAATATAATTGCATGCCAAGAGGGGTTGCTAAGATATACAACGAAGGAACTGGTGATTATTTAAGATAACTAAACTTTCTCATATGCTCGACGTATGTCCCAATATCAATTCAATATTCCACCTTGTATACTTGACAACGTACATATTTAGAGATGCTACAATTCATACTCGTAATAGATAACTTTAAATATTCGGTTAAAGCATTTTAAGAAACTGAATTCGATGCTAAGCTGCTAAACTATTTGTTTCTGTGAACCTCGGATACTCCCGGTATCCACGCTCAACCTTACTCTACAACGGTGTTTAATACTCTCTTTCCTAGAGGTGTTGCTAGTTATATTTTTATGTATAATGTGTGTGTGTGTACTTACATATGTATTCCATATAGTATGGCTGTTGACTGGCTAAGTCGTCAGATTCAATACTTACTCTCTTTTACTTGTTTCAGTCATTTGACTGTGGCCATGCTGGAGCACCGCCTTTAATCGAGCAACTCGACCCCGGGACTTATTCTTTGTAAGCCCAGTACTTATTCTATCGGTCTATTTTGCCGAACCGCTGAGTGACGGGGACGTAAACACACCAGCATCGGTTGTCAGGCAATGCTAGGGGGACAAACACAGACACACAAACACACACACACATACATATATATATATACATATATACGACAGGCTTCTTTCAGTTTCCGTCTACCAAATCCACTCACAAGGCATTGGTCGGCCCGGGGCTATAGCAGAAGACACTTGCCCAAGATGCCACGCAGTGGGACTGAGCCCGGAACCATGTGGTTGTTTAACAAGCTACTTACCACACAGCCACTCCTGCGTCTATTGGCGATATTCCCTCCGGTTCTCTGCACTCTGAGCACAAACCCCACTGAAGTAAACATTACTTTTCCTCATTTCCGGTCCATAAATAAAATATTAATCAAGCACTAGAATTGATTCTTACTTTCTCTCCTCCTCTCTACCTCTATCTCTCTTTGTCCTCTTTCACATGCACACACTCCACACTTCCTGGTAGAAATCAACTGTGTTCAAAGCTGGAGAAGGACGATCTCTTTTGGGGCCAAGATGTTCAAGTCGACGCATTACGACTCTATCAAGAGGTGAGGTCTGCTCCCTCCGAAGACCCGACAAATGAAGTGAGTTCATGGCTTGCAGGACGGCCTGCTGTGCTTGAGGAGACCTATTGTGTCAAGTACATCAAAATAAAAATCGAATGGATATTGTAGTTGTGATACCCGTGCTAGTGGCATGTTGGGCCTCACAAAGGAAATGACGAAGACCGAGACCTCTGAGATATGCTGTGACTGTGAAGACCCGACAAATAAAGTGAGTTCATGGCTCGCAGGATGGCCTGCTGCGCTAACCTTGGATCGTAGAGTGACCCGCTGTTCTTGTGGAGACCTATTAATTACGTCAACACCAACATCAAAATAAAAATCAAATGTAGTTAAGATACCCGTGCCGGTGAGACGTAAAAAGCACCGTTCGAACGTGGCAGATGCCAGCGCCGCCTGACTGGCGTTCGTGTCGGTGACACGTAAAAGCACCAACCGATCATGGCCATTTGCCAGCCTCCTCTGGCCCCTGTGCCGGTAGCACGTAAAAAGCACTCACTACACTCACGGAGTGGTTGGCGTTAGGAAGGGCATCCAGCTGTAGAAACACTGCCAGATCAGACTGGAGCCTGGTGCAGCCTCCTGGCTTCTCAGACCCCGATCGAACACTCCAACCCATGCTAGCATGGAAAACGTACGTTAAACGATGATGATGATGATATATATACACCACTTCTTAATTTGATAGGAGGCAATGCGAGCAGGAACTAAAGAAACATTACTAAGATCCACACACAAAGATCAAATACATATATTCATATATTCATTTATATCTACAGAACGGACATAAAATCTGACATATAAATATATAATAATATATATAAATAGATAAAAATCATAAATATTTATATAAATATATAAGAATCAGTGTTACATACAAAACACAGTCATTTTAATATGCCCTTTTTATGTTTTATTATCCCAAAATTTTAATTTACCAATGTTTTATAACTTTAAGCGTAAATTCACTTTGTTTTGTGTGTAACATTGATTCTTATATATTTATATATATTTATGATTTTTATCTATTTATATATATTATTATATTTTTATGTGTCGGATTTTATGTCCGTTCTGTAGATATAAATGAATATATGAATATATGTATATATTTGATCTTTGTGTGTGGATTTTAGTAATGTTCCTTTAGTTCCTGCTCGCATTGCCTCCAATCAAATTAAAAAGTGGGATATAGCTCATTTGGAGCACTACAACTCCAGTCTGTATTATATTTTGAGTATTGTTATTACTGGCTATCTCAAGATATAACTGTGTATTTTGCATTACATACATATATATATATATATAATATATATATATATATATACACATATATATACATATATATCTCATTTTGATCACTTTGACCGACCAGTCCGTCAGGCGTCCATTTGACACCCTGTGGGATGGAAAAATAAGACCCAACAAAGGGCGGATGAACTCCTGAAGAGTCAACGGCCATCCAACAAAATACCGGCCCACCCAGCCAGTGGGATGGCGTCATCTTATGGCTAAAACAGCACGAAGAACGAAGAGAAAAGGAAAAGGGCCTCAGTACCCTTCACGTCAATCGGGTCACTCCATGACGGCGGAGTGCAACTCGAGCGACGAGAGGCTGCTATGAAAAACAGGTTCCCGAAAGCCGTCATGGAACAGGACTAAATTTGCAATATATATATAATATATATATATATATATATATATATATACTAGCTGACGTACACGGTAATTCCAGGGAAAGCGGGGCTTATCCCTTGGTTCCGTTCTCATAATTGTTTTGCTAATCCAATAACAACAATACAAAGTATGTAGCCCTTAAAACGGTTTTTGTGCATTTACAGAGAATACCGAACTGTCTTACATAGGATCTTGTTTTTAGGAATCCCCAATAAGTTACGAATACCCAAATTATGAAGTTAGTTATGAAATAACACGAAATTAGTCACCCGATACTAAGAATTCAAATAAAGTAGCCCCCAAAAGGGCTTTAAATCGTTCCCAGAGTATTTAGAACATAGGAGGAAATACTAATAAGGTACATGGTAGTAAAATCGTGAAGCATGTTACGTAATAACAGACTAATATGAGATAATAACAATTCAAAGTAAATAGCTCTGAAAAAGGATTTTGTGCGTTCCCAGAGAATATTACGCTCAGGGGCGCTAGTGTTGATATATTCGTGAATAAGTCACTAACCGAAATAAGTGGATCTATTGTTTAAGAAAATACGATTTACTTGTTTAAGAGTTGTACTGGATAAATTGCGAAAATAACTCTAACAGTTCAAATACTGAGAAATAAGCATACTCAATTTGATTTATACCAATAATTTAGGGAAATGAATGGGTTATTCTCTTCGCTATATATAAGGATCCCTTCCAGGGGTCCAATTATCGATTTTTTTTCCCAAAGATCTGAGTATGCCATGAGGTTTCCAAATATGAGTTCTATTCACGTGTCAAGTTTCATCAAAATCGATAAAACGATGTAGGAGGATTTAGCTAACACCTCCACAAGCACACCCACAGACAGAATTTCACACACACACACACACACACATATATATATATATATACATACACATACACACAAATATATGAATGGATATATCTAATATATAATACACACATATACATGTGTGTAATTATGTTAAATGCAAATATATATGTATGTATATAAATGACATGTTTTAAGTGTGTGTGTGTGTGTGTGTGTGTAATTTACTGGTCGAAATTGTGCAAAATTTATAGCGTTGGAAATTTTTAGAAATCAATGTTTCTATTATCATTAAATAAAAGCAGCCTTTTCTCACAAGGCCAATATTAATTAAAACTGACATTGAGAAAACTATAAGTCAGCATCTCGGCCAAAAGAATAGACAAATTTACAATATAACTGTGAAAATCATAGAAAAAATTGAAGCTTCTAATACCTAATAACATAAAATCTGTGCAAGCTAAGAATCTTAGTTACACTTAGTTTAAATGTCAATCCCTGCAAATTGAAAATATTAACAGAATATTTCTGTCGGGCTGTACTGCTGGCCCACAATATGTGGCTTTTGCTAGAGAAAGCTCCACATGAAAATTATGTATTACATGAAAATTATTGGGAAATTGAAAGTTCATAAGCAGCAAACATGAAAACTTGGTTTAGCAGAAAGCAATTGATATTAGAAAACACATTCGCGCAGAACGTAAAATCTGAGATTATGGATCATTGCTTGCATGAGAGGAAGTTGGTCCTTTATTATTATTTCAGACGGCCTTAAGGTACCTACTAGCATCATTCCATCTATTTCAATTACTTGTCGCTGCTAGATGCAGCATCAGACCACTATAATCCATCCCATCTCATTTCATTCCTTTTCTTCCTTTTACCTTTGCCTTTGTAGCCAGCCTTCTTTTGCCTGCTTCCTTTCATTATTTTCTTTCCGTCTTTCTTTTCTTGAAAGATCTAAATATTCGTGAGTTATCCAATCACTAAAAATAATTTTTTATCACAGCGAAAACTATATAAATCTATTTTTATTTCCCAGTATACCTGACGGAAATTAATATAACTAT